>NW_027000607.1:180000-223020 GCF_036934945.1 Oncorhynchus masou masou
TCAGCATCCTACATCTGTCCTATGTCTCACTGTTCAGCATCCTACATCTGTCCTATGTCTCACTGTTCAGCAGCCTGATGGCTGATGGAATTGAACTTGTCCTGTTCCTATTCTTGCTGAACAGTGGGACCCCTAATCTCCTTCCAGAGGCCAGCAGCTCAGAACATTGGGTAGGGTTGTGTGTAGGGTCATTTATGATGTGCTTGTCTATCATAGAGGCCCTGAAGCCCCCTGCACTGCAATCCACAGAGCTTGGACCCCAGTTATGCAGTACTCCTGAGGATACCCATATTAGCCACTGACAGTCCAGCGTACCAGGCCAGGAAACAGTCAACACACTCTCTACATGACAGATGTTGTTGGTGTTTTTTATTCATGTTCTGGGTGTTGGCATTAAAATATAGTGTGTTGTCCTTGATGATTCCCAGGTACTTCAAACTCCCCACTCTCTCTTCCTGTTCACCACCCAGGACTAGGTGGCTCACTGGGTCTGCCTTCCACCAGAAATCAATGACATTGGGGATAGGGTTGGTGTAAGTTATGCTAGGACATTGTGGATAGAGATGGGGATGGTGTAAGTGTGTGTGTGTGTGAAAGAGAGCGAGAGAGGGAGAGAGGGAGAGATGAGGGGAGAGAGAGGAAGAATGGGGGAGGAAGAGAGAAGAGTGTGTGGGTGAGGGAGAGCAGGAGGGAGAGGATGATTGGAAGAGAGAGAGGGAAAGAGAAGAGTGTGTGGGTGAGGGAGAGCAGGAGGGAGAGGATGATTGGAAGAGAGAGAGGGAAAGAGAAGAGTGTGTGGGTGAGGGAGAGCAGGAGGGAGAGGATGATTGGAAGAGAGAGAGGGAAAGAGAAGAGTGTGTGGGTGAGGGAGAGCAGGAGGGAGAGGATGATTGGAAGAGAGAGAGGGAAAGAGAAGAGTGTGTGGGTGAGGGAGAGCAGGAGGGAGAGGATGATTGGAAGAGAGAGGGGGAAAGAGAAGAGTGTGTGGGTGAGGGAGAGCAGGAGGGAGAGGATGATTGGAAGAGAGAGAAGGAAAGAGAAGAGTGTGTGGGTGAGGGAGAGCAGGAGGGAGAGGATGATTGGAAGAGAGAGGGGGAAAGAGAAGAGTGTGTGGGTGAGGGAGAGCAGGAGGGAGAGGATGATTGGAAGAGAGAGAGGGAAAGAGAAGAGTGTGTGGGTGAGGGAGAGCAGGAGGGAGAGGATGATTGGAAGAGAGAGAGGGAAAGAGAAGAGTGTGTGGGTGAGGGAGAGCAGGGGAGAGGATGATTGGAAGAGAGAGATGGAAAGAGAAGAGTGTGTGGGTGAGGGAGAGCAGGGGGAGAGGATGATTGGAGAGAGAGAGGGAAAGAGAAGAGTGTGTGGGTGAGGGAGAGCAGGGGGAGACGATGATTGGAAAGAGAGATGGAAAGAGAAGAGTGTGTGGGTGAGGGAGAGCAGGAGGGAGAGGATGATTGGAAGAGAGAGATGGAAAGAGAAGAGTGTGTGGGTGAGGGAGAGCAGGAGGGAGAGGATGATTGGAAGAGAGAGAGGGAAAGAGAAGAGTGTGTGGGTGAGGGAGAGCAGGAGGGAGAGGATGATTGGAAGAGAGAGAGGGAAAGAGAAGAGTGTGTGGGTGAGGGAGAGCAGGAGGGAGAGGATGATTGGAAGAGAGAGGGGGAAAGAGAAGAGTGTGTGGGTGAGGGAGAGCAGGAGGGAGAGGATGATTGGAAAGAGAGAGGGAAAGAGAAGAGTGTGTGGGTGGGGAGGGAGAGCAGGAGGGAGAGGATGATTGGAAGAGAGAGAGGGAAAGAGAAGAGTGTGTGGGTGAGGGAGAGCAGGAGGGAGAGGATGATTGGAAGAGAGAGAGGGAAGAGAAGAGTGTGTGGGTGAGGGAGAGCAGGAGGGAGAGGATGATTGGAAGAGAGAGAGGGAAAGAGAAGAGTGTGTGGGTGAGGGAGAGCAGGAGGGAGAGGATGATTGGAAGAGAGAGGGGAAAGAGAAGAGTGTGTGGGTGAGGGAGAGCAGGAGGGAGAGGATGATTGGAAGATAGAGGGGGAAAGAGAAGAGTGTGTGGGTGAGGGAGAGCAGGAGGGAGAGGATGATTGGAAGAGAGAGAGGGAAAGAGACGAGTGTGTGGGTGAGGGAGAGCAGGAGGGAGAGGATGATTGGAAGAGAGAGGGGGAAAGAGAAGAGTGTGTGGGTGAGGAGAGCAGGAGGGAGAGGATGATTGGAAGAGAGAGAGGGAAAGAGAAGAGTGTGTGGGTGAGGGAGAGCAGGAGGGAGAGGATGATTGGAAGAGAGAGAGGGAAAGAGAAGAGTGTGTGGGTGAGGGAGAGCAGGAGGGAGAGGATGATTGGAAGAGAGAGAGGGAAAGAGAAGAGTGTGTGGGTGAGGGAGAGCAGGAGGGAGAGGATGATTGGAAGAGAGAGAGGGAAAGAGAAGAGTGTGTGGGTGAGGGAGAGCAGGAGGGAGAGGATGATTGGAAGAGAGAGGGGGAAAGAGAAGAGTGTGTGGGTGAGGGAGAGCAGGAGGGAGAGGATGATTGGAAGAGAGAGGGGGAAAGAGAAGAGTGTGTGGGTGAGGGAGAGCAGGAGGGAGAGGATGATTGGAAGAGAGAGGGGAAAGAGAAGAGTGTGTGGGTGAGGGAGAGCAGGAGGGAGAGGATGATTGGAAGAGAGAGGGGGAAAGAGAAGAGTGTGTGGGTGAGGGAGAGCAGGAGGGAGAGGATGATTGGAAGAGAGAGAGGGAAAGAGAAGAGTGTGTGGGTGAGGGAGAGCAGGAGGGAGAGGATGATTGGAAGAGAGAGAGGGAAAGAGAAGAGTGTGTGGGTGAGGGAGAGCAGGGGGAGAGGATGATTGGAAGAGAGAGATGGAAAGAGAAGAGTGTGTGGGTGAGGGAGAGCAGGGGGAGAGGATGATTGGAAGAGAGAGAGGGAAAGAGAAGAGTGTGTGGGTGAGGGAGAGCAGGGGGAGACGATGATTGGAAGAGAGAGATGGAAAGAGAAGAGTGTGTGGGTGAGGGAGAGCAGGAGGGAGAGGATGATTGGAAGAGAGAGATGGAAAGAGAAGAGTGTGTGTGAGGGAGAGCAGGAGGGAGAGGATGATTGGAAGAGAGAGAGGGAAAGAGAAGAGTGTGTGGGTGAGGGAGAGCAGGAGGGAGAGGATGATTGGAAGAGAGAGGGGGAAAGAGAAGAGTGTGTGGGTGAGGGAGAGCAGGAGGGAGAGGATGATTGGAAGAGAGAGGGGGAAAGAGAAGAGTGTGTGGGTGAGGGAGGGAGAGCAGGAGGGAGAGGATGATTGGAAGAGAGAGAGGGAAAGAGAAGAGTGTGTGGGTGAGGGAGAGCAGGAGGGAGAGGATGATTGGAAGGAGAGGGAAAGAGAAGATGTGGGTGAGGGAGAGCAGGAGGAGAGGATGATTGGAAGAGAGAGAGGGATAAGAAGAGTGTGTGGGTGAGGGAGAGCAGGAGGGAGAGGATGATTGGAAGAGAGAGGGGGAAAGAGAAGGGTGTGTGGGTGAGGGAGAGCAGGAGGGAGAGGATGATTGGAAGAGAGAGGGGGAAAGAGAAGAGTGTGTGGGTGAGGGAGAGCAGGAGGGAGAGGATGATTGGAAGAGAGAGAGGGAAAGAGAAGAGTGTGTGGGTGAGGGAGAGCAGGAGGGAGAGGATGATTGGAAGAGAGAGGGGGAAAGAGAAGAGTGTGTGGGTGAGGAGAGCAGGAGGGAGAGGATGATTGGAAGAGAGAGAGGGAAAGAGAAGAGTGTGTGGGTGAGGGAGAGCAGGAGGGAGAGGATGATTGGAAGAGAGAGAGGGAAAGAGAAGAGTGTGTGGGTGAGGGAGAGCAGGGGGGAGAGGATGATTGGAAGAGAGAGAGGGAAAGAGAAGAGTGTGTGGGTGAGGGAGAGCAGGAGGGAGAGGATGATTGGAAGAGAGAGAGGGAAAGAGAAGAGTGTGTGGGTGAGGGAGAGCAGGAGGGAGAGGATGATTGGAAGAGAGAGGGGGAAAGAGAAGAGTGTGTGGGTGAGGGAGAGCAGGAGGGAGAGGATGATTGGAAGAGAGAGGGGGAAAGAGAAGAGTGTGTGGGTGAGGGAGAGCAGGAGGGAGAGGATGATTGGAAGAGAGAGAGGGAAAGAGAAGAGTGTGTGGGTGAGGGAGAGCAGGAGGGAGAGGATGATTGGAAGAGAGAGGGGGAAAGAGAAGAGTGTGTGGGTGAGGGAGAGCAGGGGGGAGAGGATGATTGGAAGAGAGAGAGGGAAAGAGAAGAGTATGTGGGTGAGGGAGAGCAGGAGGGAGAGGATGATTGGAAGAGAGAGATGGAAAGAGAAGAGTGTGTGGGTGAGGGAGAGCAGGGGGGAGGGGATGATTGGAAGAGAGAGGGGGAAAGAGAAGAGTGTGTGGGTGAGGGAGAGCAGGGGGGAGAGGATGATTGGAAGAGAGAGAGGGAAAGAGAAGAGTGTGTGGGTGAGGGAGAGCAGGAGGGAGAGGATGATTGGAAGAGAGAGAGGGAAAGAGAAGAGTGTGTGGGTGAGGGAGAGCAGGAGGGAGAGGATGATTGGAAGAGAGAGAGGGAAAGAGAAGTGTGTGGGTGAGGGAGGGAGAGCAGGAAGGAGAGGATGATTGGAAGAGAGAGAGGGAAAGAGAGATGGCTATAAAGATGGGTATAAACTTCAATGCATAATGTATGATTGATAGAAACACACAAACTTACATACTCTGCAGACACTCATTGTTGCATACACACACTGAAACAGCCATAACTGATGCACAAACTGCACAACATACACACACCACTGAAACATTCATAACTGATGCACACACTGCACAACATACACACACTGAAACAGTCATAATTGATGCACAAACTGCACAACATACACACACCACTGAAACATTCATAACTGATGCACACACTGCACAACATACACACACTGAAACAGTCATAATTGATGCACAAACTGCACAACATACATACACTGAAAGTCATAACTGATGCACAAACTGCACAACACATATACACTGAAACAGTCATAACTGATGCACAAACTGCACAACATACACACACTGAAACAGTCATAATTGATGCACAAACTGCACAACATACATACACTGAAACAGTCATAACTGATAAACAAACTGAACAACACATATACACTGAAACAGTCAGAACTGATGCACAAACTGCACAACATACACACACTGAAACAGTCAGAACTGATGCACAAACTGCACAACATACACACACTGAAACAGTCAGAACTGATGCACAAACTGCACAACATACACACACTGAAACAGTCATAACTGATGCACAAACTGCACAACATACACACACTGAAACAGTCATAATTGATGCACAAACTGCACAACATACATACACTGAAACAGTCATAACTGATGCACAAACTGCACAACATACACACACTGAAACAGTCATAACTGATGCACAAACTGCACAACATACACACACTGAAACAGTCATAACTGATGCACAAACTGCACAACATACACACACTGAAACAGTCATAATTGATGCACAAACTGCACAAAATACACACACTGAAACAGTCATAATTGATGCACAAACTGCACAACATACATACACTGAAACAGTCATAACTGATAAACAAACTGAACAACATACACACACTGAAACAGTCATAACTGATGCACAAACTGCACAACATACATACACTGAAACAGTCATAACTGATAAACAAACTGAACAACATACACACACTGAAACAGTCATAACTGATGCACAAACTGCACAACATACATACACTGAAACAGTCATAACTGATAAACAAACTGAACAACATACATACACTGAAACAGTCAATACTGATGCACAAACTGCACAACATACACAACATAAACATTCACATACACACATGAAAATGTATTTGGTCACTGAAGCGCTAACACAGACACACACACACACACACACACGTGACGCAGTACTCTCTACTTCACCCCACACTATCTCCTACACACTGTGTCCCACACAGCCACATACAGTGTCCAGACAGGACACACACAGCAGCAGTCAGGAATGACGTCAGCAGCACTCATCAGGTATATGACAGCTCTCATCTATTAAATATGCTTGTTTCCTGTAGTTCTGACCTCAATACTGACTGTAGTGACGTCCATTCATCCCACACACCTCTAAAGAGTTCTACAGGCATACTGGCTGGGTTTGTAGGCTATGTTATAGAGTCCTGCAGGCATACTGGCTTGGTTTGTAGACTATGTTACAGAGACCTGCAGGCATACTGGCTGGGTTTGTAGACTATGTTACAGAGACCTGCAGGCATACTGGCTGGGTTTGTATACTATGTTATAGAGTCATGCAGGCATACTGGCTGGGTTTGTAGACTATGTTATAGAGTTCTACAGGCATACTGGCTGGGTTTGTAGGCTATGTTATAGAGTCCTGCAGGCATACTGGCTGGGTTTGTAGACTATGTTACAGAGACCTGCAGGCATACTGGCTGGGTTTGTATACTATGTTATAGAGTCATGCAGGCATACTGGCTGGGTTTGTAGACTATGTTACAGAGTCCTGCAGGCATACTGGCTGTGTTTGTATACTATGTTACAGAGTTCTACAGGCATACTGGCTGGGTTTGTATACTATGTTATAGAGTCCTGCAGGCATACTGGCTGGATTTGTAGACTATGTTACAGAGTTCTACAGGCATACTGGCTGGGTTTGCATACTATGTTGTAGAGTCCTGCAGGCATACTGGCTGGGTTTGTAGACTATGTTATAGAGTCATGCAGGCATACTGGCTGGGTTTGTAGACTATGTTATAGAGTCCTGCAGGCATACTGGCTGGATTTGTAGACTATGTTATAGAGTCATGCAGGCATACTGGCTGGGTTTGTATACTATGTTATAGAGTCCTGCAGGCATACTGGCTGGATTTGTAGACTATGTTATAGAGTCATGCAGGCATACTGGCTGGGTTTGTATACTATGTTATAGAGTCATGCAGGCATACTGGCTGGGTTTGTAGATTATGTTATAGAGTCATGCAGGCATACTGGCTGGATTTGTAGATTATGTTATAGAGTCATGCAGGCATACTGGCTGGGTTTGTAGATTATGTTATAGAGTCATGCAGGCACACTGGCTGGGTTTGTAGATTATGTTATAGAGTCCTGCAGGCATACTGGCTGGGTTTGTAGATTATGTTATAGAGTCATGCAGGCACACTGGCTGGGTTTGTAGATTATGTTATAGAGTCCTGCAGGCATACTGGCTGGGTTTGTAGACTATGTTATAGAGTCATGCAGGCATACTGGCTGGGTTTGTAGATTATGTTATAGAGTCATGCAGGCATACTGGCTGGATTTGTAGATTATGTTATAGAGTCATGCAGGCACACTGGCTGGGTTTGTAGACTATGTTATAGAGTCCTGCAGGCATACTGGCTGGATTTGTATACTATGTTATAGAGTCATGCAGGCACACTGGCTGGGTTTGTAGAATATGTTAGTGGGTCTGTTTGAATGGGGTTTTGCATTAAACATAGCAGTTTCTCTATTTTGGCCCCCTGACTCCAAGACACCTCTGTATTTGTGAAATAATTGGAGCACATTCTTCTTGTTACCAGTTCTCCCTCTCTCTCTGTCTTTTAAAATGTATATTTTTCATACTGCAGTTGGGAGATGGCACCTCCATTGTAAACTTTGACAGTGCTTCTCCTCCCTTCTTGACGGTCTTGGATGTCAAAGATTTTAGAAATGGACAGATTTGATAACAACTGTGAGAGGAGGGAAGGGGAGGGAAACTTGTCTCCCACAGACTGTGAGGAGGATAAGGTGAGGGATGACGCTGTGGAGGTGGAGGGAGGGAACGAGGAAAGACTCTGTGAAGGTGGAGGGAGGGAACGAGGAAGGACTCTGCGGACGTGGAGGGAGGGAACGTGGAAGGACTCTGCGGACGTGGAGGGAGGGAACATGGAAGGACCATGTGGAGGTGGAGGGAGGGAATGAGGAATGACTCTGTGGAGGTGGAAGGAGGGAACGAGGAAGGACTCTGTGGAGGTGGAGGGAGGGAACGAGGAAGGAATCTGTGGAGGTGAAGGGAGGGAACAAGGAAGGACTCTGTGGAGGAAGAGAACGTGGAAGGACTCTGTGGAGGTGGAGGGAGGGAATGAGGAAGGACTCTGTGGAGGAAGAGAACGTGGAAGGACTCTGTGGAGGTGGAGGAAGGGGACAAGGAAGGATTCTGTGGAGGTGGAGGGTGGGAATGAGGGATGATGCTGTGGAGGTGGAGGTAGGGAACGAGGGATGACACTGGAGGTGGAGGGTGTGAATGAGGAATGATTATGTGGAGGTGGAGGGTGGGAACGAGGGATGAGACTGTGGAGGTGGAGGTAGGGAACGAGGGATGATGCTGTGGAGGTGGAGGTAGGGAACGAGGGATGATGCTGTGGAGGTGGAGGAAGGCAATGAGGGATGACGCCGTGGAGGTGGAGGTAGGGAATGAGGGATGATGCTGTGGAGGTGGAGGTAGGGAACGAGGGATGATGCTGTGGAGGTGGAGGTAGGGAACGAGGGATGATGCTGTGGAGGTGGAGGTAGGGAACGAGGAATGATGCTGTGGAGGTGGAGGTAGGGAACGAGGGAACGAGGGATGATGCTGTGGAGGTGGAGGTAGGGAACGAGGGATGATGCAGTGGAGGTGAAGGTAGGGAATGTGGGATGATGCTGTGGAGGTGGAGGTAGGGAACGAGGGAGGAAGAGAGTCATAGAACAGCACACTGCTGGTCTGCTGTGACCTGATAACATGTCATTCTTTCTCTCTGTCAGGGAAACAGACACACACCCCCCCCCTGTCTCCCCCCTCTCATGTATACCTTAAAGTAAAATCACCATCAATTAGGCTGCTTAGATATTTATATTTATCCATCAATCAGTTACAGCATCTCTCTCCATCACTGTCTCTCTCTCGCTCTCCCCCCCCCTCTCTCTCTCTCTCTCTCTCCCCTCATTTCCCCCCCCGCTTTCTCTCTCTCTCTCCATCAATCAAGGTCAGATGTACTGTTAATTTGAGAACATGCTCAGAAGAGTGTAGGGCTGAGAAGGGGACGTCGTGGAGGGTTTTAATTATTCACATCTGATGTGAAACCTGCTGTCATGTTGACAAATGACCAATGTCACCATTCCCATAGAGGAGCAAAGAATGAACACAAAAAATACTGGATATTCATACATGTATTCATAACATCAGATTGCTGTTACACTCCTTGTTCCAATCACTGATAACGTCACCCTCTGTTACAGTCTGCCCCTACAATAACAAGAACCCAGCCAGAACCAAGGAGCGTCGGGATTATCAGGAATTATCTCCATTCTCAACACTCCTTTTTCCCACCCCTGGAAGCCAAAACATCTCCACTTCTCTTCCTCCTGTAATGGGATGATACTGCGGAGGTGAAGGGAGGGAACGAGGGATGATGCTGTGGAGGTGGAGGGTGGGAACGAGGGATGATACTGTGGAGGTGAAGGGAGGGAACGAGGGATGACACCGTGGAGGTGGAGGGTGGGAACGAGGGATGATGCTGTGGAGGTGGAGGGTGGGAACGAGGGATGATGCTGTGGAGGTGGAGGGTGGGAACGAGGGATGATGCTGTGGAGGTGGAGGGTGGGAACGAGGGATGATACTGTGGAGGTGAAGGGAGGGAACGAGGGATGACACCGTGGAGGTGGAGGGTGGGAACGAGGGATGATGCTGTGGAGGTGGAGGGTGGGAACGAGGGATGATGCTGTGGAGGTGGAGGGTGGGAACGAGGGATGATGCTGTGGAGGTGGAGGGTGGGAACGAGGGATGATACTGTGGAGGTGAAGGGAGGGAACGAGGGATGACACCGTGGAGGTGGAGGGTGGGAACGAGGGATGACGCTGTGGAGGTGGAGGGTGGGAACGAGGGATGATGTTGTGGAGGTGAAGGGAGGGACGAGGGATGATGCTGTGGAGGTGAAGGGAGGGACGAGGGATGATGCTGTGGAGATGAAGGGAGTAACGAGGGATGATGCTATGGAGGTGGAGGGTGGGAACGAGGGATGATGCTGTGGAGGTAGAGGGTGGGAACGAGGGATGATGCTGTGGAGGTGGAGGGTGGGAACGAGGGATGACGCTGTGGAGGTAGAGGGTGGGAACGAGGGATGATGCTGTGGAAGTGAAGGGAGGGACAAGGGATAATGCTGTAGATGTGAAGGGAGGGACGAGGGATGATGCTGTGGAGGTGAAGGGAGGGATGAGGGATGATACTGTGGAGGTGAAGGGAGGGACGAGGGATGATACTGTGGAGGTGAAGGGAGGGACGAGGGATGATGCTGTGGAGGTGAAGGGAGGGATGAGGGATGATGCTGTGGAGGTGAATGGAGGGACGAGGGATGATGCTGTGGAGGTGAAGGGTGGGAACGAGGGATGATGCTGTGGAGGTGAAGGGAGGGATGAGGGATGATACTGTGGAGGTGAAGGGAGGGACGAGGGATGATACTGTGGAGGTGAAGGGAGGGACGAGGGATGATGCTGTAGATGTGAAGGGAGGGACGAGGGATGATGCTGTGGAGGTGAAGGGAGGGATGAGGGATGATACTGTGGAGGTGAAGGGAGGGACGAGGGATGATACTGTGGAGGTGAAGGGAGGGAACGAGGGATGACACCGTGGAGGTGAAGGGAGGGATGAGTGATGATACTGTGGAGGTGGAGGGTGGGAACGAGGGATGATGCTGTGGAGGTGGAGGTTGGGAACGAGGGATGATGTTGTGGAGGTGGAGGGAGGGATGAGGGATGATGCTGTGGAGGTGAAGGGAGGGAACGAGGGATGATGTTGTGGAGGTGAAGGGAGGGACGAGGGATGATGCTGTGGAGGTGAAGGGAGGGAACGAGGGATGATGCTGTAGAGGTGAAGGGAGGAAACGAGGGATGATGCTGTGGAGGTGAAGGGAGGGACGAGGGATGATAATGTGGAGGTGGAGGGTGGGATCGAGGGATGATACTGTGGAGGTGAAGGAAGGGATGAGGGATGATGCTGTGGAGGTGAAGGGAGGGAACGAGGGATGATGCTGTAGAGGTGAAGGGAGGAAACGAGGGATGACACCGTGGAGGTGAAGGGAGGGATGAGTGATGATACTGTGGAGGTGGAGGGTGGGAACGAGGGATGATGCTGTGGAGGTGGAGGTTGGGAACGAGGGATGATGTTGTGGAGGTGGAGGGAGGGATGAGGGATGATGCTGTGGAGGTGAAGGGAGGGAACGAGGGATGATGTTGTGGAGGTGAAGGGAGGGACGAGGGATGATGCTGTGGAGGTGAAGGGGGGGAACGAGGGATGATGCTGTAGAGGTGAAGGGAGGAAACGAGGGATGATGCTGTGGAGGTGAAGGGAGGGACGAGGGATGATACTGTGGAGGTGGAGGGAGGGAACGAGGGATGATGCTGTGGAGGTGGAGGGAGGGAACGAGGGATGATGCTGTGGAGGTGAAGGGAGGGAACGAGGGATGATGCTGTGGAGGTGGAGGACAGAGGTTGCTCTCCG
This sequence comes from Oncorhynchus masou masou, assembly GCF_036934945.1. NCBI lineage: Eukaryota > Metazoa > Chordata > Actinopteri > Salmoniformes > Salmonidae > Oncorhynchus > Oncorhynchus masou. The sequence goes on from NW_027000607.1 coordinate 191,529, forward strand.
GTTTTGTGATGAAACAAATGTGTGGTTAAATTTCTTCTGCCACTGTGTCTTCTTATAGTCTCGGCCTGTAGATCACAGTGTCAAAGACACTGGGTGAATAGTGTCGGTGTTGGCTCCGGTGCAGGTTGTAGCCCCCGACCACGGATCCGGCCATGGAGCTGGGTTGGACGCGGTGCCCGAAGTGGGCACCCGCGCCGAGGAAGGCTCCGGCCATGAAGCTGGGTTGGACGCTGTACCCGGACTGGGCACCGGTACAGAGGAGACCTCCGGCTATGGAACTGAGTTGGATGCCGTACCCGGACTGGGCACCGGCACAGAGGAAGGCACCGGCCGTGGAGCTGGGTTGGACACCGTACCCGGACTGGGCACCGGCACAGAGGAAGGCTCCGGCCATGGAGCTGGGTTGGACACCGTACCCGGACTGGGCACCGGCACAGAGTAAGGCTCCGGCCATGGAGCTGGGATGGACACCGTACCCGGACTGGGCATCGGCGCAGTAGACGGATCCTGCCATGGAGCTGGGATGGACACCGTACCCGGACTGGGCATCGGCGCAGTAGACGGCTCCTGCCATGGAGCTGGGATGGACACCGTACCTGGACTGGGCATCGGCACAAAATCTTTCATTCAAAGTGCAAACTACACACCAAATATCCAAAACCATAAGCTATTTCTCAGCCTTTGACTCAGTTGTCAATTGCATAAAACACTTTTTTCAAAACACTACACATAATTCTCTACCTAAAACACAAAAATCTAACAGGAAGTGACTTGCTTTCCTTTTCCAAACACAACCAATCAAAATGCTACACTTATTCACCAGGTCACAAACACACTCCTTACATGTGCAAACACTAATAGCTTAACTGATCACTAACCAACCACTGCTTTACTGTAGTATAGGCCTATAAATAGGTCAAAGGTCAGATTACCTGTTTTGAACAATGGATGCCAACAATGGACAGAGAGCAAGAGGAGTAGGAGGGAGAGGAAGAGGAAGAAGAGGACGAGGGCAAAGAAGAGAAGGAACGAGAGACATCTCTGATGAGATTAGGGCAACACTTGTTGATCATGTGATCAACCACGATTTGACCATGAGAGAGGCTGGACTGAGAGTCCAGCCCAAATTGAGTCGATTTACAGTGGCGTCCATAATTCGAACCTTCAGAAATGAGAACAGGTATGCAACTATCTAATGACTATTTTAGCATTACAGTAATGTACTGTAAAATACGTATGACTTCATAGTATTGCATAAACATTTGTAACTCTAAGCCATCCATTGACTGCACTGCATTGAATGAATGAGGTTGGTTATCATGCTGTACTACATTGAATGAATGAGGTTGGTTATCATGCTGTACTACATTGAATGAATGAGGTTGGTTATCATGCTGTACTACATTGAATGAATACGGTTGGTTATCATGCTGTACTACATTGCATGAATGAGGTTGGTTATCATGCTGTACTACATTGAATGAATGAGGTTGGTTATCATGCTGTACTACATTGAATGAATAAGGATGGTTATCATGCTGTACTACATTGAATGAATGAGGTTGGTTATCATGCTGTACTACATTGAATGAATGAGGTTGGTTATCATGCTGTACTACATTGAATGAATGAGGATGGTTATCATGCTGTACTACATTGAATGAATGAGGTTGGTTATCATGCTGTACTACATTGAATGAATAAGGATGGTTATCATGCTGTACTACATTGAATGAATGAGGTTGGTTATCATGCTGTACTACATTGAATGAATGAGGTTGGTTATCATGCTGTACTACATTGAATGAATGAGGTTGGTTATCATGCTGTACTACATTGAATGAATGAGGTTGGTTATCATGCTGTACTACATTGAATGAATGAGGTTGGTTATCATGCTGTACTACATTGAATGAATGAGGTTGGTTATCATGCTGTACTACATTGAATGAATGAGGTTGGTTATCATGCTGTACTACATTGTTTTGTACATTGTTTACAGTTCCTATGCTGAACACATACTGTGTTTGAATTCTGTACAGAGTGGAAAAGCAAAGACATCATGGAGGACGAGGACGCTTGTTTACAGATGTACAAGAGACTGCAATTATAAATATGGTTTTGGCCAACAATGCAATTAGGATTCGAGAGATAAGAGAGCATATCTTGAATAATGACACCATATTTAACAACATCAATGCTGTAAGCCTGTCGACCACACAACGCATCCTCCAACGGCACCGAGTAACGATGAAACAACTTTACAAGGTGCCATTTGAGAGAAACTCTGACAGAGTCAAGAATATGCGACATGACTTTGTAGAGGTATGTATGCAACACTACTTCCAGTTCTTCAGACATACCATATTTACTCATCTGTATATCCTTTTGTCTGTTACAGAGAGTATTGGAGCCGGATGCCCATGTAATTCACCATTAATTTATTTATGTGGATGAGGTTGGCTTCAACCTCACCAACCAGGCACCGCGGAAGAAATGTAATAGGACAGAGGGCAATTACCAATGTCCCTGGACAGCGTGGGGGTAATATAACTATGTGATCTGCCATCACTCAAAACGGGGTCCTCCATCACAATGCCACACTGGGTCCGTACAACACCGGCCATATGCTCACTTTTCTGGATGCAATTTACACAATGCTTGTCCCAGATCCAGATCAGGAGCCTGCTAGATTTGTGGTTTTATGGGACAATGTTAGTTTTCACCGGGCTGTTCTGGTCCAAAACTGGTTTGCCACCCATCCACAATTTGTAGTTTTGTACCTACCCCCATATTCACATTTTCTAAATCCCATAGAGGAATTCTTCTCAGCCTGGCGCTGGAAAGTGTATGATCGCCAACCCTATGCCCGCATGTTGCTTCTCCAGGCAATGGAGGACACATGTGGGGACATAGAGGTTGCCTCTGTCCAAGGTTGGATACGCCATGCTAGGAGATACTTCCCTCCATGTGGGGACATAGAGGTTGCCTCTGTCCAAGGTTGGATACACCATGCTAGGAGATACTTCCCTCCATGTGGGGACATAGAGGTTGCCTCTGTCTAAGGTTGGATACGCCATGCTAGGAGATACTTCCCTCCATGTGGGGACATAGAGGTTGCCTCTGTCCAAGGTTGAATACGCCAGGACGCTAGGAGATACTTCCCTCCATGTTTGGCAAGAGAAAACGTATCTTGTGGTGTGGACAAAGTATTGTGGACAGACCCAGGCCGGAGAAGAGATGAAGCGTAGCTTAGCACTGGTGAATTCCTGGACTGCCCCCCCCCCCGGGACCCCACACACACAATTGTGTTCTTTACTGTATTCTAAAGTATGGTTTTGCTGTATGCTACTGTATACAACAGTAATGTTTGGCCTAATAAATATGTTCTGTTTCTACATTGCATTGGTGTTTACAGTGTACTTGTTACCCCTCTCAGCAGATTACTTTCACTCTAGAACATTGTATTGAAATGTAGATATAAGCCTATGAAAGACCAAAGAGCTTTAGATTTAGAACAACAGTGTTTACATGGTATATCCAGAAATGTACTATTATGAAAGCAGTGTTTGCTATTTGATGCAAATGCTTCATTCTGACACGTGTTCATGGCATTTTGAATGCAGTGTTACATTTTGAAGCAGATGTGAGGCATTTTGCATTTTGTGTGTGCAGATTTGGAAATTGTGTGTAGAGTTTTGAAAAAAGGAGAAACTGTAATAATTTTATCTTAGACAAGCTGTCTTGTTGTCTAGTGCATTAGGCATAGAACTCTCTACCTGTTACACACAATGTGCATGACCTCAGCTCAGAGGAAATGATGATACAAAATGTAAAACGGAACAGAACAGAAGGATTCTCGCCAAAGGTGTGATTTCATTGTGAGAAGACAAAAAAAGTAATTTAATCATGAATAAGACAGAAAGGAAAACAATGGTGGAATTGCAGACGTATCTATTTATGCCCTCACCACCACGCTGGACTGAGTGGCAATTGCCTGGAAATTGCTATTTTATTTGAAAGGTCTGCCGGAACAATTCTCTGGGTGTAAAGATTTATTGTTCCGATGCCCTGCTTTCAGAATTACAGGCCGCTTTCCAAAATGTCAAGCTGCCTCTCTGATTTTCCTTGGTAACGCAGAGGTGTATAGACTGTTCATGCCGCCCCCACTGCAAATGATGTGTTTATTTATTTCAGAATTATGTAAAAAATATATTAATAAGCAGGAAGAGTTATCTTAGACAGGCTGTCTTGTTTGTAGGTTGGTAAAAGACAACTGAGACTAAATGATAGTTATTATTGATTCTCACAAACTTTTTGTTTATCATATGTTTCTAGTTTCAAGTTTGAATATCACGTGCACAAGTACAAGGAAATGCCTGTCTTGCAAGCTCCAAACCCAACAATGCAGTAATCAATAACAATTTAACACTACAAATAACATAAGGTAGAACAAATACACACAAGAAATTAAAATAAGAAGAACACAAGATAGTAAGAAGTTATATACAGGGTCAGTTCCAATCCCATATTTACATTGTGCAGAGATACTGGAGTGAAAGAGGTAGATATGTAAATATGAGTGTGTGTGCTTGTGTGTAGAGTCACTATAAATGTGTGTGTGTGTGTGTCCAACAAGCTGTTCTCACCATCCCCAGTAGAGCTATACTAGGCCTATACTTTTCCATTTGGAGAGTGAGAAGGCAGTGTTTCCAGCATGTGAATATGCATGATGCAGGAATACTCTGCTGGCTCTGTATAGCCAGAGGGAATTACCATGTGTTCACAGAGATGCAGATCATATTTTACAGAGCAAACCACAGCTGTTTTTTTGTGTGGTCAGGATAAAGTCATGGCCCAAATCATGGTACAGTATATGGATATCAGCTGCTATTGGTTTTAACTCAATGGAATTGCTACATTGTGGCGAGGGGCGTAGATCCTCCACTAGCCAAGTGACTGACAGTGATTTACAGCACATGGTAATTCCTATCCTGTCAATTCCCAGGAGCACAATTCCCAGACTGCTTTACTCCCACCATCACTTCTCTTCTACCATCCCTATCGACCTGCTTGCCTCTAGAAAAGTCCACCAACGTCACTAAAAAAGGCAGAGGTCTTCAGGAAAACATATTTTCAATGGTGTGGTAAAACTGAAAGCTCCATTTCATATCCACTAATAATAAAGGTAAGGTTTACTGTTGCTCGCTCTCTCAATCTTTATTTGTCATGAGAGGGTTTACGGCTTCTCAGACTTGATGTATCGGTACCGCTTGTCGTGAGGAAGCAGAGAGAGCAGTCTGTGGCCTGGGTGGCTGTAGTCTTCCTTTCACACCGCCTGGTATAGAGGTCCTGGATGGCAGGGAGCTCTGCCCCAGTGATGCACTGGCCTGTCCGCACCACTGTCTGTAGCGCCATGCGATCGAGGGCGCTGCTGTTGCCATAACAAGCAGTGATGTAGCCAGTCAAGATGCTCTCAAATAGTGCAGCTGAAGAACTTTTCAGCCTCCTGAGAGGGAAGAGGTGCTGTCGCACCTTCTTCACAACTGTGCGCGTGTGGACCTTTTCAAGTCCTTGGTGACATTGACACCGAGGAACTTGAAGCTACAGCCCCGTCGATGTGAACGGGGACGTGCCCACCTGTTGCCACAAGAAAAGGGCAACCAGTGAAGAACAAACACCATTGTTGTCACGCCTTGGTCTTAGTATTTTGTGTTTTAGTTAATTAGTTGGTCAGGCCAGGGTGTGACATGGGTTTATGTTTGTTGTATTTCTTAGTGGGGTTTTTAGTTATTGGGGTTGTGGCTGATTAGGGGTGTGTGTTGCATAGGTTTGGCTGCCTGAGGCGGTTCTCAATCAGAGTCAGGTGATTCTCGTTGTCTCTGATTGGGAACCGTATTTAGGTAGCCTGGTTTTCACTTTGTATTTCGTGGGTGATTGTTCCTGTCTCTGTGTTAGTGTTCATCAGACAGGCTGTATAGGTTTTTCATGTTCCGTTTGTTGTTTTTGTTATTTCATGTATCGTCATTTGTTCTATTAAAAACATGAGTAACCAACACGCTGCATTTCGGTCCGACTCTCTTTCGACAAATGAAGAACGCCGTTACAATTGTAAATACATATTTATGTTTATTTATTTTTGTACTTTAACCATTTGCACATCTTTACAACACTTTATTCAGACATAATATGACATTTGAATTGTCTTTATTCTTTTGGAACTTCTGTGAGTGTAATGTTTACTGTTCATTTGTATTGTTTATTTCACTTTTGCTTATTATCTACTTCACTTACATTGGCAATGTTAACATGTTTTTCCCATGCCAATAAAGCCCTTACATTGAAATTGAATTGAGACAGAAGCAGAAAGCGAGAGTAAGAGTGAGTGAGAGTGACAGAAAGACAGAGAGACAGAGAGACAGAGATTAGTAGATGAGTGGAGGAGATGTACAGTGCCTTGCGAAAGTATTCGGCCCCCTTGAACTTTGTGACCTTTTGCCACATTTCAGGCTTCAAACATAAAGATATAAAACTGTATTTTTTGTGAAGAATCAACAAGTGGGACACAATCATGAAGTGGAACGACATTTATTGGATATTTGAAACTTTTTTAACAAATCAAAAACTGAAAAATTGGGCGTGCAAAATTATTCAGCCCCCTTAAGTTAATACTTTGTAGAGCCACCTTTTGCTGCGATTACAGCTGTAAGTCGCTTGGGGTATGTCTCTATCAGTTTTTCACATCGAGAGACTGAATTTTTTTCCCATTCCTCCTTGCAAAACAGCTCGAGCTCAGTGAGGTTGGATGGAGAGCATTTGTGAACAGCAGTTTTCAGTTCTTTCCACAGATTCTCGATTGGATTCAGGTCTGGACTTTGACTTGGCCATTCTAACACCTGGATATGTTTATTTTTGGACCATTCCATTGTAGATTTTGCTTTATGTTTTGGATCATTGTCTTGTTGGAAGACAAATCTCCGTCCCAGTCTCAAGTCTTTTGCAGACTCCTTCAGGTTTTCTTCCAGAATGGTCCTGTATTTGGCTCCATCCATCTTCCCATCAATTTTAACCATCTTCCCTGTCCCTGCTGAAGAAAAGCAGGCCCAAACCATGATGCTGCCAGCACCATGTTTGACAGTGGGTATGGTGTGTTCAGGGTGATGAGCTGTGTTGCTTTTACACCAAACATAACGTTTTGCATTGTTGCCAAAATGTTCCATTTTGGTTTCATCTGACCAGAGCACCTTCTTCCACATGTTTGGTGTGTCTCCCAGGTGGCTTGTGGCAAACTTTAAACGACACTTTTTATGGATATCTTTAAGAAATGGCTTTCTTCTTGCCACTCTTCCATAAAGGCCAGATTTGTGCAATATAGGACTGATTGTTGTCCTATGGACAGAGTCTCTCACCTCAGCTGTAGATCTCTGCAGTTCATCCAGAGTGATCATGGGCCTCTTGGCTGCATCTCTGATCAGTCTTCTCCTTGTATGAGCTGAAAGTTTAGAGGGACGGCCAGGTCTTGGTAGATTTGCAGTGGTCTGATACTCCTTCCATTTCAATATTATCGCTTGCACAGTGCTCCTTGGGATGTTTAAAGCTTGGGAAATCTTTTTGTATCCAAATCCGGCTTTAAACTTCTTCACAACAGTATCTCGGACCTGCCTGGTGTGTTCCTTGTTCTTCATGATGCTCTCTGCGCTTTTAACCGACCTCTGAGACTATCACAGTGCAGGTGCATTTATACGGAGACTTGATTACACACAGGTGGATTGTATTTATCATCATTAGTCATTTAGGTCAACATTGGATCATTCAGAGATCCTCACTGAACTTCTGGAGAGAGTTTGCTGCACTGAAAGTAAAGGGGCTGAATAATTTTGCACGCCCAATTTTTCAGTTTTTGATTTGTTAAAAAGTTTGAAATATCCAATAAATGTCGTTCCACTTCATGATTGTGTCCCACTTGTTGTTGATTCTTCACAAAAAAATACAGTTTTATATCTTTATGTTTGAAGCCTGAAATGTGGCAAAAGGCCGCAAAGTTCAAGGGGGCCAAATACTTTCGCAAGGCACTGTAGACAGAGAAAGCAGAAAGTCAGGTATGAGGAACAGACAAGAGAGTAAAAGAGAAAGGGAGAGATAAAAGGTTAAGAGATAAATAAAGGGTGATTAGAGCCGACTCATCACTCCCTTCTCTCTTGCTCTCCCTTTTTTTTCCTCACTCTATCTCACCTTTCTCTCGTTTTCATCCTCCTTGGCTCCCTCTCTCATCTTTCTTTCTCCCTCCCTCCCTCCCTCCAGTCCTCTAAAGCTGCAGTGTCTACGGATCCTCAGTGTTTCCCAGCTGAATTCATTAATGTGTTTTGGTCTTGTCTGCAGCCCTTGAGCTCTGCACTTCGTTTATAGGGTCTTAGTCATCAGCTGTCTAGTGCATTAGGCATAGAACTCTCTACCTGTTACACACAATGTGCATGACCTCAGCTCAGAGGAAATGATGATACAAAATGTAAAACGGAACAAAACAGAAGGATTCTCGCCAAAGGTGTGTTTGCATTGTGAGAAGACGAAAAAAGTAATTTAATCATGAATAAGACAGAAATGAAAACAATGGTGGAATTGCAGACGTATCTATTTTCGCCCTCACCACCACGCTGGACTGAGTGGCAATTGCCTGGAAATTGCTATTTTATTTGAAAGGTCTGCCGGAACAATTCTCTGGGTGTAATGGTTTATTGTTCCGATGGCCAGATTGAAATAAAGTGGATTTGATTTGTGTGCCCTTTTTAGACTGGAACATCCATTATGGTTAATGCAGGAAGAGGGATGAGGTGGCAAACTGGGACATCCATTATGGTTAATGTAGGAAGAGGGATGAGGTGGCAAACTGGGACATCCGTTATGGTTAATGTAGGAAGAGGGATGAGGTGGCAAACTGGGACATCCATTATGGTTAATGTAGGAAGAGGGATGAGGTGGCAAACTGGAACATCCATTATGGTTAATGTAGGAAGAGGGATGAGGTGGAAAACTGGGACATCCATTATGGTTAATGTAGGAAGAGGGATGAGGTGGCAAACTGGGACTCCATTATGGTTGATGTAGGAAAGGGATGAGGTGGCAAACTGGGACATCCATTATGGTTAATGTAGGAAGAGGGATGAGGTGGCAAACTGGAACATCCATTATGGTAAATGTAGGAAGAGGGATGAGGTGGAAAACTGGGACATCCATTATGGTTAATGTAGGAAGAGGGATGAGGTGGCAAACTGGGACATCCATTATGGTTAATGTAGGAAGAGGGTTGAGGTGGCAAACTGGGACATCCATTATGGTTAATGTAGGAAGAGGGATGAGGTGGCAAACTGGGACATCCATTATGGTTAATGTAGGAAGAGGGATGAGGTGGAAAACTGGGACAGGAAGTGGTCATTTCCTGTTTAGTGAATAATTCCATTTGAGGAAAAGGTGGATAAACCAGTTAGTTAGTTAGTTAGTTAGTTTGTTCATTTGTTGCTTAGTTTGTTACTTAGTTAGCTAGATATAACTGATTTATATCAACTTTATACCAACTACAAACACAGTGTATATGGTATGTATATATACCTTCAAGTCCACATGGACTAGTGCAGTACACAGGGACTAGTGCAGTACACATGGACTAGTGCAGTACACAGGGACTAGTGCAGTACACAGGGAAAAGGGTTTGATTTGGACCAGGCCTTTAGAATCATTATCTCATGTGCAGCCAGTAGATCCAAAAGGAATGCAGAAACAACCATCATTACATTTCACTTCACAACTTCCTGCTACTTACAACTTAACACTGACAGCACTCATTAAAGGTTTTGTTAGCTTAAAACTTTGATTCACCTCTTACTCCCCCTCTCCTCTTTCTTCCATTCTCTCTCCCTTATCCACCCCCAGGACTGCAACTAAAGCAGAATAACTAACGACAGAGAATGATAGATGAGAGGAGTGAGAAAATGAAAGAGGGAGAGATATACGACTCAATGCATCGCCGAAAAGCCTGTTTCTCTCCTCTCTTTCCTTTCTTTTACTTCCTTTTCTTTTAGGAAGAACTGAACAATTCAGAGAAAGTAAATGGAGTTTAGATTAAAATGTTAAATGATTGATGGAGAGAGAGAGAAAGACAGATAGATAAAGAGAGACAGAAAGATACCGAGAGAGAAAGAGAAAGACAGACAGATACAGAGAGAGAGAGACAGATACCAAGAGAGAAAGAGAGAGACAGACAGATACAGAGAGAGACAGAAAGATACCGAGAGAGAAAGAGAAAGACAGACAGATACAGAGAGAAAGAGAGAAACAGACAAATACAGAGAGAGAAAGAGAGAAAGAGAGAGTGCTTGTTTATTTTATCTTGTGTCCTTTACCATTTGTACATTGTTAAAACACTGTATATATATATATATAATATTACATTTGTAATGTCTTTATTGTTTTGAAACTTCTGTATGTGTGATGTTTACTGTTAATTTGTATTGTTTATTTAACTTGATATATTCACTTTATATATTATCTACCTCACTTAACCCATGTTTCCCATGCCAATAAAGCCCTTGAATTGAATTGAATTGAATTGAGAGACAGACAGATACAGAGAGAGAAAAAGAGACAGACAGATACAGAGAAAGAGAGAGACAGACAGATACAGAGAAAGAGAGAAAGAGAGACAGACAGACAGATACAGAGAGAGAAAGAGAGAGAGAAACAGATACAGAGAGAGAGAGAGAGGGAAACAGACAGATAGAGAGAGAAAGAGAGAGACAGACAGATACAGAGAGAGAAACAGAGATACAGAGAGAGAAAGAGAGAGACAGATACAGAGAGAGAAAGAGAAAGAAAGAGACAGACAGAAAGAGAAAGAGAGAGACAGACAGATACAGAGAGAGAAAGAGAGAGACAGATACAGAGAGAGAAAGAGAGACAGACAGATATATAGAGAGAAAGAGAGACAGACAGATACAGAGAGGGAGAGAGAGACAGAGAGAGAGAGAGAGAGAGAGAGAGGAGTAGGAGAAGAGCAGAGGAGCAGTGACATAGAGCCATTCATACTGTACAGTCGTGGCCAAAGGTTTTGAGAATGACACAAATATTAATTTCCACAAAGTTTGCTGCTTCAGTGTCTTCAGATATTTTTGTCAGATGTTACTATGGAATACTGAAGTATAATTACAAGCATTTCATAAGTGTCAAAGGCTTTTATTGAAATTTACATGAAGCTGATGCAAAGAGTCAATATTTGCAGTGTTGACACTTCTCTTTCAAGACCTCTGCAATCCGCCCTGGCATGCTGTCAATTAACTTCTGGGCCACATCCTGACTGATGGCAGCCCATTCTTGCATAATCAATGCTTGGAGTTTGTCAGAATTTGTGGGGTTTTGTTTGTCCACCCGCCTCTTGAGGATTAACCACACGTTCTCAATGAGGTTCAGGTCTGGGGAGTTTCCTGGCCATGGACCCAAAATATAGATGTTTTGTTACCCGAGCCACTTAGTTATCACTTTTGCCTTATGGCAAGGTGCTCCATCATGCTGGAAAATGCATTTTTCGTCACCAAACTGTTCCTGGATGGTTGGGAGAAGTTGCTCTTGGAGGATGAGTTTGTACCATGCTTTATTTATGGCTGTGTTCTTAGGAAAAATTGTGAGTGAACCCACTCCCTTGGCTGAGAAGCAACCCCACACATGAGTGGTCTCAGGATGCCCCAAACAATCGGAAAGGGATTCATCAGAGAAAAACCCCAGTCCTCAGCAGTCCAATCCCTGTACCTTTTGCAGAATATCAGTCTGACCCTGATGTTTTTCCTGGAGAGAAGTGGCTTCTTTGCTGCCTTTCTTGACACCAGGCCATCCTCCAAAAGTCTTCACCTCACTGTGCGTGCAGATGCACTCACACCTGCCTGCTGTCATTCCTGAGCAAGCTCTGTACTGGTGGTGCCCCGATCCCGCAGCTGAATCAACTTTAGGAGACGGTCCTGGCACTTGCTTGACTTTCTTGGGCGACCTGAAGCCTTCTTCACAACAATTGAACCGCTCTCCTTGAAGTTCTTGATGATCTGATAAATGGTTGATTTAGGTGCAATCTTACTGGCAGCAATATCCTTGCCTGTGAAGCCCTTTTGTGCAAAACAATGATGACGGCACGTGTTTCCTTGCATGCAACCATGGTTGACAGAGGAAGAACAATGATTCCAAGCACCACCCTCCTTTTGAAGCTTCCATTCTGTTGTTCGAACTCAATCAGCATGACAGAGTGATCTCCAGCTTTGTCCTCATCAACACTCACACCTGGGTTAATGAGAGAATCACTGACATGATGTCAGCTGGTCCTTTTGTGGCAGGGCTGAAATGCAGTGGAAATGTTTTGGGGGGATTCAGTTCATTTGCATGGCAAAGAGGGACTTTGCAGTTAATTGCAATTCATCTGATCACTCTTCATAACATTCTGGAGTATATACAAATTGCCATCATACAAACTGAGGCAGCAGACTTGGTGAAAATGAATATTTGTGTCATTCTCAAAACTTTTGGCCACGACTGTAGAGCCTGGATGGATGGATTGTGTTCTTTCTGTCAGAGTAGCGTCTTGCAGAATGTGATTGGTTCCCTGACTGACGTACAGCTCCTCCTTGAAGAGACACTAATATCCTGGGATGACACTAAAGACAGGACTGCTCCTCCTAGAAGAGACACTAATATCCTGGGATGACACTAACGACAGGACTGCTCCTCCAAGAAGAGACACTAATATCCTGGGATGACACTAAAGACAGGACTGCTCCTCCAAGAAGAGACACTAATATCCTGGGATGATACTAAAGACAGGACTGCTCCTCCAAGAAGAGACACTAATATCCTGGGATGACACTAACGACAGGACTGCTCCTCCAAGAAGAGACACTAATATCCTGGGATGACACTAAAGACAGGACTGCTCCTCCAAGAAGAGACACTAATATCCTGGGATGACACTAAAGACAGGACTGCTCCTCCTCAGTTTCTCTCTGTTGTTGTGTTTAATCCACAGTTTGAAAAGTATGAGAAATAGTGCTGTCTGCAAGTTACAAATAATATTTTTAAATATGAGCTGGCGCACACCCAGAAAAATTATTTTGTGTGGAGGAGCTGACTATCACCAACGTTTCGGCTTCAGGACACAGAGATGCCGAAACGTTGGTGATTTACCCAATAAATGACTGGGAGTTTATATATGGAGTGTGCAACGCTCTTTATTTGCAAGTTACAGAGAGACAATAACGTAAGCATATACTGTAAATACAGTATGTGAATATACTATATCAGAATGTGTTTTTTTTTACATTTTGTGTTATTCTCGACAGTTGTTAAATGCATTGTATCCACATTTGTGGTTGTATTGTGTTTTTGCATTGTCAAATAAATCAAACACAAACAAAATAAAGTAGGCTAAATATAAATAGAATTGCTAGAACCGGCATCCCCATTCAAGTCAATGAGACATACTGGTGCACTGGACATAGAATCAGGAATTATATTTCTATGTATCATACCTGTATTGTAGAGTAATAACATACGGTCGGTACATGTACAGTCTTCGTGGCCTCTGCAAATACATTCCTCTGCTGCCACCTGCTGTTTCTATGTATAGACAGCAACAGCATATTAAATCCATATATACAACCTCCTTGGCCTGAGAAAAGACAGAGTAGGGTATCAGCTGACCCTACCCCAATCCTAACCTTAACCATAGTGGGGAAAATGCAAAACTGACCCAAGATCAGTGTCTAGGGGAAACTTCCCCAGAGCTGTAAAGACTCTGCTGCCCCCTCTGTGTTCATGTATTAGTGCTCCTCTCACTAGTTTGACTGTGACCATGCAGGCCAGACGTGCTCCCCCTTCTGTTGCAGTTCAGCTTGTGCTACTAAGTGTAGGATAGGGTGCGTTCCAATAACATCTCCCTTCTCCTGAAGTGTACACTTGTTCACTAGTTCCCACAAATCCCCCCCACCACCACCACACACAAAAAATTGATACTACTATCACTTGTATGTATTTCGTGTTTTGACCACATAGGGGCACCATTGTAACATGAACGGTATGCGTATTGTATGCCATGCGTAATGGTGCTAGAGGGTCATGTTACAAATAAATCGTTATTTACCTGAATTTAATGACAATTAATCATTGTGTTGTCAACATTATACAATTGAGTCCTTTCCGACACAACAAAACAACCACCTAACTATTTTTGGTGAGGTCGCCATTTTGGACACTTGAGACACCCAGCGAGCACACTGATTGGTCGATTACATGCGGAGTCCTCATACCTGGATCCCCATGCCGTGCTTAACGGCAGCATTTCCACAGGATGCGCTTGATTAGGCTACTCAGTGAGAAAGGACCCCTTCTTAGACCACTCTTCAAGAGCCGCGCTCTTATAATGACAGCCCCAGAAAAACTCGTTGAGTTCTAGCGAGGGAGGTGCTATTACGCACCAAACGAGTGTCCTATCAATTATCTGGAAACCCGGCATGTGTTGTAATTGAATCCTTATTCCCCAACCGGTTGTTATGGATGGAGGTCGAGAGAGGGGTTAGTTAGTGCCTGTTGCTCTTTCCTGGTGCAGCATGTTGCACGGGGGGTCTCTCGCTTTATCAGTCCTCAGGATGGGCAAATTGGAGGGATTGAGGACGCTGCGCCGCCAATAAGAATAATTCACTCGTTTTCAGAGAGACGATACGACTAGCGGATATATTGGTTCCACCATGCAATACGTTCGCCTGGGTCGATAATTTACGCTATTTTTAGGAGGAGTTTGCCTTTATTACATGTGAAGTTCAATGCTGGAATATAATTTTTAATACGGAGTGTTTTCTTTTGTTTGGAGCGTTTTTGTGTGTGAAGAACCTGCAGAGCAACTTTTGGAACAAATTACGCATACGCAGAGGGATGGTGTGTTACATGTAGAGTGAAAGTTTCGCTCTGCGCTCTGTTGGGTCATTATTGTATTACATTTTTGTATGTTTTCTGCTTTGCTAACTATATTCAAGAACAAAATAGGTTTAAAGTCTTGGACTGCAGGAGAAATGGCCAGCGAACTGAAACCACGGCTTTGTATCATGACAAAGAGTGAGAACGGGTATGGGTTTCACTTGCACGGTGAGAAGGAAGAACGGCCAGTTCATTCGCAAAGTTGAGCCCGCGTCGTCAGCCGAAGCTTCGGGGCTGCGCCCGGGGGACCGTGTCATTGAGGTGAACGGGGGAAATGTGGAGAAAGATACGCACCATCAAGTGAGTATAGCACATCACGAACTGTCCAACTCCATCCGGTTTCTCTGTCAGTGGTCTACATCGACATGTTTAATATGCGCCAGCAGCACACCACCCTGCATGCCACTGCTGGCTTGCTTCTGAATCTAAGCAGTGTTGGTCCTGGTCAGTCCCTGGATGGGAGACCAGATGCTGCTGGAAGTGGTGTTGGGAGGGCCAGTAGGAGGCACCCTTTCCTCTGGTCTAAAAATAATGCCCCAGGGCAGTCATTGGGGACATTGCCCTGTGTAGGGTGCTGTCTTTTGGATGGGACGTTAAGCGGGTGTCCTGACTCTCTGTGGTCACTAAAGATCCCATGACACTTATTGTCAGAGTAGAGATGTTAATCCTGGTGTCCTGGCTACATTCCCAATCTGACCCTCATACCATCATGGCTACCTAACCATCCCCAGTTTACAATTGTCTCGTTCATCCCCCCTCCTCTGCCCTGTAACTATTCCCCAGGTCGTTGCTGTAAATGAGAATGTGTTCCCAAACCCTTCCTCCCTAGTCCCTTACCCCGTGCCGCTCAGCAGTAAGTCATCACTGGCGGAGACAGACGTCTACTGGGACAAGGAGACCCACTTTAGACACTTCAACAAAGAGGCTGACATGATGTATTGTCCAGATACTGTAGAGTGTTGGTGTTTCTGTCTCCCATCACCCCCTATTCCCTGTAGTTCACTATTTCATTATCATGTCAATTATCATGTTATTACTCTCATTCTCTTTCTCTCCCTATCTTACGCTTTCATCCTCTCCTTTGTTCCATTCCATTCAAAGGGCTTTATTGGCATGGGAAACATATGTTTATATTGCCAAAGCAAGTGAACTAGATAATAAACAACCGAGTAATATATACATTTTAAAAAATGAACAGTAACACTCACAAGTTTCAAATATACACATTTCAAATGTCATATTATGGCTATGTACAGTGTTATAATGATGTGCAATAATGATCTCCCTCTCCCCACAGGTGGTGCAGAGGATCAAGGCTGTGGAGCATGAGACCAGGCTGCTGGTGGTAGACCGGGAGACGGACGAGTACCTCCGCAGCCTGCGCCTCGTCTGCACCGGGAGATGGCTGTCCGTTTGGGGGACCCACCTCTGTGTCCCCTGCCTCACCACCCCCCTCCTCGCCCCCGGCCTCCTCGCCCACCGCCAAGAGAGAGAACGGCTCCCGTGTCCAAGCTGCCCACTACCCTGACCAGAGAGGTACCCAAGCCCACGCGAAGGTCTCCGTCGCG
This sequence comes from Oncorhynchus masou masou, assembly GCF_036934945.1. Taxonomy (NCBI): domain Eukaryota; kingdom Metazoa; phylum Chordata; class Actinopteri; order Salmoniformes; family Salmonidae; genus Oncorhynchus; species Oncorhynchus masou. The sequence goes on from NW_027000607.1 coordinate 208,091, forward strand.
GGCCGCCTAGAAGGTGCGTACCCCCTCGGTTGAGACTCTATGGATGTTTACTTTGTGGGGGTGTTGTGGTGGTGGGTGAGTGCTGGACTGGAACAAAAGCTTCCACATGCACAAACACACACCAGAGGCCACCAGCCGACATAGATGCTTTTTACAGGGCTGTGTTCTTGTGTTCTTGGCTGGAACAAAATCCTGCACTCATATCTGCACATCAGATATGAGACTGAAGGCTCCTGGATCAGGGGATGGTATTTCGGGGGATTATGGCTGAAGTTAGGGGATGTTCGAGAGAACATACAGTACTTACTTAGGCCTTTGAATTCCTTCTGGAATGACACGCTTCCTATCTCTTCCAAACCCTTCTGTCCTGCACCATTCCTTCTGGAATGACACGCTTCCTGTCTCTTCCAAACCCTTCTGTCCTGCAACATTCCTTCTGGAATGACACGCTTCCTATCTCTTCCAAACCCTTCTGTCCTGCACCATTCCTTCCGGAATGACACGCTTCCTATCTCTTCCAAACCCTTCTGTCCTGCAGCATTCCTTCCGGAATGACACGCTTCCTATCTCTTCCAAACCCTTCTGTCCTGCACCATTCCTTCTGGAATGACACGCTTCCTGTCTCTTCCAAACCCTTCTGTCCTGCACCATTCCTTCCGGAATGACACGCTTCCTATCTCTTCCAAACCCTTCTGTCCTGCAGCATTCCTTCTGGAATGACACGCTTCCTGTCTCTTCCAAACCCTTCTGTCCTGCACCATTCCTTCTGGAATGACACGCTTCCTGTCTCTTCCAAACCCTTCTGTCCTGCACCATTCCTTCCGGAATGACACGCTTCCTATCTCTTCCAAACCCTTCTGTCCTGCACCATTCCTTCTGGAATGACACGCTTCCTGTCTCTTCCAAACCCTTCTGTCCTGCACCATTCCTTCCGGAATGACACGCTTCCTATCTCTTCCAAACCCTTCTGTCCTGCACCATTCCTTCTGGAATGACACGCTTCCTGTCTCTTCCAAACCCTTCTGTCCTGCACCATTCCTTCCTGAATGACACGCTTCCTATCTCTTCCAAACCCTTCTTTCCTGCAGCATTCCTTCTGGAATGACACGCTTCCTATCTCTTCCAAACCCTTCTGTCCTGCACCATTCCTTCTGGAATGACACGCTCCTATCTCTTCCAAACCCTTCTGTCCTGCACCATTCCTTCTGGAATGACACGCTTCCTGTCTCTTCCAAACCCTTCTGTCCTGCAGCATTCCTTCTGGAATGACACGCTTCCTATCTCTTCCAAACCCTTCTGTCCTGCAGCATTCCTTCTGGTATGACACGCTTCCTATCTCTTCCAAACCCTTCTGTCCTGCACCATTCCTTCTGGAATGACACGCTTCCTATCTCTTCCAAACCCTTCTGTCCTGCACCATTCCTTCTGGAATGACACGCTTCCTATCTCTTCCAAACCCTTCTGTCTTGCACCATTCCTTCTGGAATGACACGCTTCCTATCTCTTCCAAACCCTTCTGTCCTGCACCTTCACGGTGTTGATACGTCACCCCCACCTTCTTCATGTCTTGTTCTGTGTCACCACTCAAGGTGTTCTTGGGTCTTCCTCTCTTGTTTTCACCCTGTGGGTTCCAGGTTAGATTGAGTTCAAGGGTAGCTCAAGGGTAGCTAAACCCAAACTGCTATCTGCTATCTGCACAGTACCATGCTGTCACCGTGTGCTGGTATTTGAATGTGGGTCAGCATTCTCTCGCTGTAGCAGCCAGAGAAGCCGATGTATAACACCTGATTGCCTTTAGACTGACCCTAGATCTGTGACTATCTTCCCCAAATCATAACCTACACTATTAGGGGGAGACATACAAATTGACCTGAGATCCGTGTCTAAGGGTGACTCCATCCTATACCCGCTGAGATCTGATTACCTGGGTCTTGTTTTTTGAGCTGGCTGACTGAGCTCCAACCTGATCTGATGGCCTAGATTAGATTAGACCTGTCCTCTATTTGAAGGGAGCCCTGTCCAAGACCTGTCAACACACAGTAGTAGTAATAGTGTGTGTGTGTGTGTGTGTGTGTGTGTGTGTGTGTGTGTGTGTGTGTGTGTGTGTGTGTGTGTGTGTGTGTGTGTGTGTGTGTGTGTGTGTGTGTGTGTGTCAGATGGCAGGATTGGTTCCAGACTTCTTGTAGTTTCAATGGTCAGAAAGGCACATCACAGTGGTTAGGATTCTGACCAAATGGACAATGCAGCAATTCTTGACAATGCTTTGCCAAGTACCTCAGTGACATCCTGTGGCTGTAGAAACTACTATCCACACAATATTACAGTAGACCTCAGTGTAGAAGTGCTGGGCTAGGATCAGTTTAGTGTTTTAGATCATAATAAATAAATAACAATAAATAAGATGGATGGACAGGGAGACCTGATCCTAGATCAGCCCTCCTACTCTGTAAAGCTTTATGAATAGGGACCCTTGGGTGAACATGTTCTGGTGAATGGTTGTATGTGCAGATGTCTGAAATATGATAGCCCTGGCTTATAGCCCTGCGCTGCAAACAGTTTGTTTTCTCAAATCTAGTTCAAGTATTGCATGTGGATTTGGAAAACATTTCCGTTGGGTCCCTGTCTTCCTGACAATCTACTCTGCTTTTGTTTTCATCTGCAAGAGGAGGCTCCTCTGCTTCTGTTTCATGCATTCAACAGAACATGTGTTTTCACTTACGCCCGTCTTGCCAATTGGTGCACGATGCAGAACTCTTATTTCTACAAAAGGACTGACAAGGACAATCAGTGTGTGTGTGTGTGTGGGGGGGGGGGGGTGCTGTGGTGTGTGTGTGTGTGGGGGGTGCTGTGGTGTGTGTGTGGGGTGGGGTGGGGGGGTGCTGTGGTGTGTGTGTGTGTGTGTTTAGCCTTTGCTCAGCTGCGATCGCTTTGTGAGCCGTGGAAAGAAATCCCAGCAGCCTGAGGGGCCAGAAGGCCTAACTAAGCTCAGGAAGTGTATCCCCCCCTCTCTCTGCCCAAGCTTGCCTGAAGAGAACATAAAATACACAGAGACCCCAGAAATAAATCTTTTCCAAGTGGAAAGGAGGAAAGAAGAGGAGAGGAAAGGACCGAGTTTGGGAAACCCTGCACAACAGCCAGTCAGTGGGCCAGTGTAGGGTAGTGTGGATGTCTGGAGGACACGCACACTCACACTCTCATGTATGCACGGCACGCATACACACACTCATGTATGCACGGCACGCACACTCACACTCTCATGTATGCACGGCACACTCACACACTCACTCTCATGTATGCACGCACGCACACTCATGTATGCACGGCACACTCACACTCATGTATGCACGGCACACACACACACACTCATGTATGCACGGCACACACACACACACTCTCATGTATGCACGCACACTCACACTCTCATGTATGCACGCACACTCACACTCTCATGTATGCACGGCACACTCACACACTCATGTATGCACGGCACGCATACACACACACACACACTCATGTATGCACGGCACTCACACTCATGTATGCACGGCACGCACACTCACACTCATGTATGCTCGGCACGCACACTCACACTCATGTATGCACGGCACGCACACTCACACTCATGTATGCACGGCACACTCACACACCCATGTATGCACGGCACACTCACACACTCATGTATGCACGGCACACTCACACACTCATGTATGCACGGCACACTCACACACTCATGTATGCACGGCACACTCACACACTCATGTATGCACGGCACACTCACACACACTCTCATGTATGCACGGCACGCACACACACACACTCTCATGTATGCACGGCACACACACACACTCTCATGTATGCACGGCACACACACACACACTCTCTCATGTATGCACGCACACACACACTCTCATGTATGCACGCACACACACACACTCACGTAGGACTAGGGTCCTGCAGCTGGTCATGCCTATGGTAATGTGTAACAAGCTGTGGGTGGACGAGGAGGGGATATTTCCTGTTTCATCACAAAGGGATCAAAGTGTGTTTGTGTGATATGTGCATGCATGCATGTGTGTCCACTCTAATCCACAGAGCTAAAATAATGTATTTATTTGTTGATATAGTTTAGTTGGTGGCCAGGACTCATTATAAAATAATAAGGGGACAGTATCCGGTCTGCAGCCTTCAGCTGACCCCAATGCCTGTACTCTGTCAGTGTCCCAATTGAGAGTCCATGTTTTATAAGAGATGGATTTCAGTCTAGATATGCAATATAAAACATGGACCATGCATCTGTAACTTCTATTGCAGACTCCAGAGGCTGACGTAGAGAGTGGGGGGTACGACTGGAACGTCCCTCCTAGCTGTCAGTACCAGCTGTCTGTCTCACACCCTGTCTCCCACACACGTCTGTTTTCCCTCCTTGGCCTCCGCTGTGGTCCATAAAACAGACGTAGAAACGTCTGACCGGCTGGATGGGTGGGGGAACAGGGAGGGAGGGGCTCTGTAGCAGGGCAGCAGTCTTTCACAGGGTGGCCGCTTAACCACAGAGCAGTTCTGATCAGGACCTCTCTTTTCCTCCCCTCTCTACTGTGTATGCAGTGAGCCCAGTTTGCTACAGTAAGTGTTGTCAGGGCAGCCAGACTCCTAGGGTTACCTTGAATTCCAGGACTTCCTGGGGGGAGGAGTCGAGGGAGGAGCTGAGGGATTAGGCTCCAGTCTGCAGCCCAGTCTGTTCTGGGGCTGGGAAGTAGTGCAGGCAGCGCCTCTACAGAGCTCCACAGACCCCCTGTCACCAACCATAATCACTAACACATTCGCCTAATGTGTGTGTGTGTGTGTATGTTCATGTGTGCACGCGTGTTTGTGTCTACATATGTGCATTACTGCCTGCGTACGTGGGTGTATGCATGCTTGTCTGTATGTCCACATGCCACCTTTTGCATCAATGTATCTCTGTGTGTAGAAGTCATACGATTCTCACTGGGGTTTTCTGGGTTTGATCTCCCTTCAGGTTTCCTTTTCCCTGCATTCCTCTACTGTTTACACTCCTGTAGATTTGACAGCTCAGAGAGTCCAGAAGAAGAGATTAACTCAGAACCAACTGATTTCAGGCTGTACTGACTGTGACTGTACTGTAGCTGTACTGACTGAGTGACTGTACTGGCTGTGGGACTGTAGCTGTACTGATTGTGTGACTGTACTGGCTGTGGGACTCTAGCTGTGCTGACTGTACTGGCTGTGGGACTGTATCTGTTCGGACTGTGTGACTGTACTGGCTGTGGGACTGTATCTGTTCTGACTGTGTGACTGTACTGGCTGTGGGACTGTAGCTGTGCTGACTGTGGGACTGTATCTGTTCTGACTGTGTGACTGTACTGGCTGTGGGACTGTAGCTGTGCTGACTGTGTGACTGTACTGGCTGTGGGACTGTAGCTGTGCTGACTGTGTGACTGTACTGGCTGTGGGACTGTATCTGTTCTGACTGTGTGACTGTACTGGCTGTGGGACTGTAGCTGTGCTGACTGTGGGACTGTATCTGTTCTGACTGTGGGACTGTACTGGCTGTGGGACTGTACTGACTGTGTGACTGTACTGGCTGTGGGACTATAGCTGTACTGACTGTGGGACTGTATCTGTTCTGGCTGTGGGACTGTAGCTGTACTGACTGTGTGACTGTACTGGCTGTGGGACTGTAGCTGTGCTGACTGTGGGACTGTATCTGTTCTGACTGTGGGACTGTACTGGCTGTGGGACTGTATTGACTGTGTGACTGTACTGGCTGTGGGACTATAGCTGTACTGACTGTGGGACTGTATCTGTTCTGGCTGTGGGACTGTAGCTGTACTGACTGTGTGACTGTACTGGCTGTGGGACTGTAGCTGTGCTGACTGTGTGACTGTACTGGCTGTGGGACTGTAGCTGTACTGACTGTGTGACTGTACTGACTGTGTGACTGTACTGGCTGTGGGACTGTAGCTGTACTGGCTGTGTGACTGTACTGACTGTGTGACTGTACTGACTGTGTGACTGTACTGGCTGTGGGACTGTAGCTGTGCTGACTGTGTGACTGTACTGGCTGTGGGACTGTAGCTGTGCTGACTATGTGACTGTACTGGCTGTGGGACTGTAGCTGTACTGACTGTGTGACTGTACTGACTGTGTGACTGTACTGGCTGTGGGACTGTAGCTGTGCTGACTGTGTGACTGTACTGGCTGTGGGACTGTAGCTGTGCTGACTGTGTGGCTGTACTGGCTGTGGGACTGTAGCTGTACTGACTGTGTGACTGTGTGACTTTACTGGCTGTGGGACTGTAGCTGTACTGACTATGTGGCTGTACTGACTAGAGGTCGACCGATTAAAAAAATATATATATATTTGTAATAATGACAATTACAACAATACTGAATGAACACTTATTTTAACTTAATATAATACATCAATAAAATAAATTTTGCCTCAAATAAATAATGAAACATGATCAATTTGGTTTAAATCATGAAAAAACTAAGTGTTGGAGAAGAAAGTAAAAGTGCAATATGTGCCATGTAAGAAAGCTAACATTTAAGTTCCTTGCTCAGAACATGAGAACATATGAAAGCTGGTGGTTTCTTTTAACATGAGTCTTCAATATTCCCAGGTAAGAATTTTAGGTTGTAGTTGTTATAGGAATTATAGGACTATTTCTCTCTATACCATTTTGTATTTCATTAACCTTTGACTATTGGATGTTCTTATAGGCACTTTGGTATTGCCAGTGTAACAGTATAGATTCCGTCCCTCTCCTCGCTCCTACCTGTGCTCGAACCAGGAACACATCGACAACAGCCACCTCGAAGCAGCGTTACCCATGCAGAGCAAGGGGAACAACCACTCCAAGTCTCAGAAGCGAGTGACGTTGGATGCGCACTGTGTTAAGAAGCAGTGCGGCTGGTTGGGTTGTGTATCGCAGGACGGATGACTTTCAGCCTTTGTCTCTCCCGAGGCCGTGCGGGAGTTGTGGCGATGAGACAAGATAGCAGCTACTAAAACAATTGGATACTGTACTGACTGTGTGACTATAGCTGTACTGACTGTGACTATAGCTGTACTGACTGTGTGACTATAGCTGTACTGACTGTGTGACTATAGCTGTACTGACTGTGTGATTATAGCTGTACTGACTGTGTGATTATAGCTGTACTGACTGTGTGATTATAGCTGTACTGATTGTGATTAGGGCTGTACTGACTGTGTGATTATAGCTGTACTGACTGTGTGACTATAGCTTTACTGACTGTGATTATAGCTGTACTGACTGTGTGACTGTAGATGTACTGACTGTGTAACTGTAGCTGTACTGACTGTGTGACTGTAGCTGTACTGACTGTGTAACTGTAGCTGTACTGACTGTGTGACTGTAGCTGTACTGACTGTGTGACTGTAGCTGTACTGACTGTGTGACTATAGCTGTACTGACTGTGTGACTATAGCTGTACTGACTGTGTGACTATAGCTGTACTGGCTGTGTGACTATAGCTGTACTGACTGTGTGACTATAGCTGTACTGACTGTGTGACTATAGCTGTACTGACTGTGTGACTATAGCTGTACTGGCTGTGTGACTATAGCTGTACTGACTGTGTGATTATAGCTGTACTGACTGTGTGATTATAGCTGTACTGATTGTGATTAGGGCTGTACTGACTGTGTGATTATAGCTGTACTGACTGTGTGACTATAGCTTTACTGACTGTGTAACTGCAGCTGTACTGACTGTGTGACTGTAGCTGTACTGACTGTGATTATAGCTGTACTGACTGTGTGACTGTAGCTGTACTGACTGTGTAACTGTAGCTGTACTGACTGTGTGACTGTAGCTGTACTGACTGTGTGACTGTAGCTGTACTGACTGTGTGACTATAGCTGTACTGACTGAGTGACTGTAGCTGTACTGACTGTGTGACTGTAGCTGTACTGACTGTAGCTGTACTGACTGTAGCTGTACTGACTGTGTAACTGTAGCTGTACTGACTGTAGCACCAGGAATGCAACCCCCTTATGCACAATGTACACACATGAATCAAAAAAATGATTTACCCTGTACAGTGTATGGTTGACTTGATAACGTATAAAGAGAAGGTGAAACTGAGGAGAAATAGAGTGCTAGAGAGGAGAGAGAGACAGACATATGGTTGTAATATTATGTACATACAGTATGTAAATAGTGGTGGATATAAAACTCAAAACAGGAAGGAGAACATTTTCATCCATAAGCACAGCAGGCTTACCTATACAGTCATGTGAGTCGTGTCCAGCTTTCTAAAAGTTTTTTTTTTTAACGTCTAATAGAATCCGACTGAGGACCATGACTGGAGCTGCAGAGGGAGTGTGACAGTTATATAACACATATTATAAACTGGGAGGTTCGAGCCCTGAATGCTGATTGGCTGACAGCCGTGGTACATCAGACCGTGTACCACGGGTATGACAAAACATTTGTTTTTACTACTCAAATGACATTGGTAAACCATTTATAATATAGCAATAAGGCGCCTCAGGGGTTTGTGGTCTATTATGGCCAATATACCATGTCTAAGGTCTGTATTCAGACACTCCACATTGTGTTGCTCCTAAAGAACATCCCTTAGCCGTGGTATATTGGCCATATACCACACCTCCTCACCTCCTCTGGCCTTATTGCTTAATTAACAGGGGGCGTGGGTATATCTGAAGGCTGCTCTCCACACAAACACATGCACACGCACACAAAGAGAGAGAAAGAGACACACACATATGCACGCACACACTGACAGGGGTCTAGATATTACAGTAGGATGCTCTGTCTAACCCAGCCAAGACTATTCCTTCAGGTGTATATATATAGACTGATGTAAAGAGACTCACTCCAGGGCCTAACAGCAGGTAACAGCTTCCTGAGACATAATCAAAGAAACAGAACACCCCCTCCCCCCCCCCCCCGATAGAGGTGACGAGAGAGGAGACGAGATTGTGTCATTATCAAATGAAAGAGTTTCGTCTTTTGCTTGCCTCTCTCTCTCTCAATTTCAACTAAATGTCAATATAAGGGCTTTAATGGCATGGGAATCATATGTTTAGATTTGCCAAAGCAAATGGGGGCTTCCGAGTGACACAACAGTCTGTGGCACTGCAGTCTAAGGCACTGCATCTCAGTGCAAGAGGCATCACTACAGTCCCTGGTTCAATTCCAGGCTGTATCACATCCAGCTGTGATTGGGAATCCCATAGGGTGGCAAATTTGTTCTTAACTAACTTTTTTTTAAAGCAAGTGGAATAGATAATTAACCAAAGTGAAATAAACAATAAAAAAATATATTCACACACTTGCCAATCAGACCTTACCATTGGATGAATGAGTGGGTTTTAACTTGCCGGTGAAATGGCGAAGGAAATGAAAACGGAACCATGTGGTCATGAGGATGTATCCCTTACCTCTCCACACAGCTTAGTCAGCAGCTATCACCTTAACACTTGCCCAGTCACACAAACACACCCCCCTCTCTCACCTTCTCCAGAAGAGGCGGGGCTTAGTCTTGTATTGTCACCAGCACCTGTGATAAAGTGTCAGGTGTCACTTTCTCACAGCATCACACAGAGCAGCCTCAGCCAGACCTACACGCACACACTTACACTCACACACACACTCACACAGCCAAACCACTACAGAGACTACTCTTCTCATGCGTCTGTGGTGCCGGTGGTTGAGAACAGGTGTGTGACATCATTAGGACTGTGTTTGTGTGGTGCTCATTCAGTTATATCACCGTACTGTGTTGGCATCAAGCAAAACTATTATGTCACTTGATTGTGTGGGGGTTGGCACCCCTCATTATGACGTCAGTAGAGTGTGTAGGTGTTGGGGGGAAACAGGTACAAACACCTTGTTGACCTCCATATCTGTGTAGCACACACACACACACACACACACACACAGAGGCAGAGACACACACACACACACACAGAGAGACAGAGACAGAGACACACACACTAGTGATATGTGGGTTGACTCATAACCTGATGTTATATCCACGGGGCAAACGGGTTTCGGGTCATTAAATATTGTTGTTATGTGTGATAATTCTGAGGCACTATACAAATTCGATAGTCACAAGACGGACTTCAAATAGGCCTGTGACATGAGAACTGTAGCCTACTGTTGAGATGGGTTAACTGGAAAGTGAAATCTGGACGCTGACTGTGGGTGTATATCCTCTCAAATGGCCTTATTGTTAACTCCTGCAGAATGAAGCATTTCTTGCAGTAAAATTATACACCAAATGTAGGCACAATTTGGACTTAGGAACAACAGTGGAGAAATATGATTTCTTTCTTTCAGCCTCTTGAGAGAATGTGAATGCGCAGTTATATACCGTCTGTAGAGGTGCTGTCTTTATCAGCATCATAAAATGTGATAGTATTTCGGCCACATAAAATATGCATCCAATCAGAACTGAAATCTGATCAGAAACTCATTAGGTCGTTTTCACAGCTTTCTGTTTCCTGACAACCATCAAACTGGTGGTATCTGGACATCTTTTCACAGAAAATCTTTCCATTTATTTGTGTTATTGCATTTTCTCCCCAGTCACTAAATGTCTTTGCTCCGCGAATGAAGATGACAGAGAGAACTTTACCGACGTCAACTAGATTGAAGCATTCATTCTATAATCTATTACATTATTCTGTTGAGCAGGTGTTTATTTAGTCTTCTAGGGCAACATATAATGACAAGAGAGAAGCTACATGTATCTAATTAAGACATGTAGAAAATTATAAGCAGAAACATAATATCTAAATTATGCAAAAAAACAGTCCTGCCCCCCTTTCAAAAAGTATTGGACTGTAGCCACATGTTCTATGTTTGTGGGTCGGGTCGGGTTCTGGCCTCAGACTTCCACATATAGTCAGGCGGTTGAGGATGTTTCTTAGCAATTGCAGGCGGGTGCGGGTGAACAAACAGCTGACCCGCACACCGCTAACACACACACACCGCTAACTCACACACACCGCTAACACACACACACCGCTAACTCACACACACCGCACACACACACACAGTAATGTTCAAAAGCAGCTCTAAACATCTTCAAAGCAAATACAATGAAATAACAATAACAAGGCTATTTACAGGGGTACCGGCACTGAGTCAAGGTGCAGGGGTACAGGTTAGTTAAGGTAATATGTAGGTAGGGTAAAGTGACTATGCATAGATAATAAACAGAGAGTAGCAGCAGCGTATGTGAGAAATGTGAATGTATGTGTGTGGCGTCCAATATGCAGGTGTGTGTGTGGAGTGTCAGTGTAGTGTGTTTCGGTGTGTGGTTAGCGTCTAGTGAGTTTACATCCAGCCTGTGTGAGAGACTCAGTGCAAAGAAATATGAATAAATTAAAGGGTCAATGCAAATAGTCCAGATAGCACACACGTACATACATGCACACACCTATTGAGGAAGACATGGTGGAACCTATTGAGGAAGACATGGTGGAACCTATTGAGGAAGACATGGTGGAACCTATTGAGGAAGACATGGTGGAACCTATTGAGGAAGACATGGTGGAACCTATTGAGGAAGACATGGTGGAACCTATTGAGGAAGACATGGTGGAACCTATTGAGGAAGACATGGTGGAACCTATTGCGGAAGACATGGTGGAACCTATTGAGGAAGACATGGTGGAACCTATTGCGGAAGAAATGGTGGAACCTATTGGGAAGACATGGTGGAACCTATTGTGGAAGACATGGTGGAACCTATTGAGGAAGACATGGTGGAACCTATTGAGGAAGACATGGTGGAACCTATTGAGGAAGACATGGTGGAACCTATTGAGGAAGACATGGTGGAACCTATTGAGGAAGACATGGTGGAACCTATTGCGGAAGACATGGTGGAACCTATTGAGGAAGACATGGTGGAACCTATTGAGGAAGACATGGTGGAACCTATTGAGGAAGACATGGTGGAACCTATTGAGGAAGACATGGTGGAACCTATTGAGGAAGACATGGTGTAACCTATTGAGGAAGACATGGCGGAACCTATTGAGGAAGACATGGCGGAACCTATTGAGGAAGACATGGCGGAACCTATTGAGGAAGACATGGCGGAACCTGGTGAGGAAGACATGGCGGAACCTATTGAGGAAGACATGGCGGAACCTATTGAGGATGACATGGCGGAACCTGGTGAGGATGATATGGCGGAACCTGGTGAAGAAGAAATGGCGGAACCTGGTGAGGAAGAAATGGCGGAACCTGGCGAGGAAGACATGGCGGACCCCTGGTGTGGAAGACAAGGCGGGACCTGGTGAGGATGACATGGTGGGACCTGGTGAGGAAGACATGGTGGAACCTGGTGAGGATGACATGGTGGGACCTGGTGAGGAAGACATGGTGGGACCTGGTGAGGAAGACATGGTGGGACCTGGTGAGGAAGACATGGTGGAATCTGGTGAGGATGACATGGTGGAACCTGGTGAGGTGAGCACACTGACAAACTGCCCTGCCCAGTCCTTACGTCTGTTGCTGTTAGTCCAGTGATGATTATGAGGGCAGCCAGGGACTTGTTGCTATTGATGTGGCGTTGATGTGGCTATTCTTCCCACAGTGGTTGATGCCAGGGATGTTCTATCTGAACTGTGAGTTGAGTTTATATTTCTCCTTCTGCTGGTTTTGAAGCCATATTGACCCAGAAACCTAGCTTCACAGCTGGGCATAGCGTTATTTGTCAGAATACACACTGTGAGTTTTGTTGCTGTTCTGTCAGACTCTGTAGTGGTGATTTTTCTCTCTGAACTGTGAGTTGTTGTGAAAATTGGGCATATTTTTGTGCAACCCTAATGCCTTTGGAGACTCTTCCTCCCTCTCTATTCCCTCCTCCTCTCTGTTCCTCCCTCCCTCTCTGTTCCCCCCTCCTCTCTCCCCTGTCACACTCTTTGCTGGTGTCTAAGTCTTGATGTAGTTGACAGAACAGAGTAAGTTGTTCGCTGTCAAATCCTCTGAGCTTTTGGTAAATCCACTTGTTTCTGTGGGATTGAGGTCGTTGCTTATGTCTCCAGTGATTTCAATTCCCCCACTGGGCACAGACGTCAGTTCAACGTCTAGTTTTTAGTTACATTTGGTTGTTGTCAACTAACTAAAACTTCACCATGTCATTGGATTTAGGTTAAATGTTGGGTGAAGAAAATGCAACATCCTTATGGTGATGACTTTTTGCAAATCCAATCAGTTGATTCAACTTCATCACATTAAGAATTTTTTGTTGTTGAAATGATGTGATTCAAGCAGTCTGCCAAGTGGACAGTTACCATATATTCCCTACTTCCATTTTGCCAGTGTCTGTAAAGTAACATTAGTGCAACCACCTGTGTGTGTTTGTGTACTGTACTCGTGCCCTATGTGAGTTGTATACTGGACGTTCATATGCAAATGGTTAAATAGGTGCTAGTATCTCTCCAGGTGACGCCATCCACTGTGTCAGAACACACTAACACAGTCTCCAGTCTGAAGCGTGTGTCTGGACCAGCCCAGGGTTAGACTAGTGATTGACCTACTCCCTCATAAGGATGTTCTTCTCGCAGCATAGAGACCCAGCCACACACAACCCTCCTCCTGCGTTACAACAGGCTTTATGAAGGAAGGCCTAACTGGAAACATCTGCTCTTCTCTACCTCTCACATCTGTATATATAAACAACCCGGGGGGTGGTCCTTGTGTGTGTGTGTACGTGTGTGTACGTGTGTGTACGTATATGTACTTGTGTGTGTACGTGTGTGTGTATGTATGTGGGTGTGTGCGTGTATGTACGTGGGTGTGTGCGTGTATGTATGTGGGTGTGTGCGTGTATGTACGTGGGTGAGTGCGTGTATGTACGTGTGTGTATCAGGTGATGGTGAGGTCAAACAGAGAATGATCTGAATCTAAACACTAACAGAGTGACGAAACACCACAAACTGAGAATAAACAACTACTAGCTACAAACTGCAGCTAGCTGTCAGTCCTTACTAGGGATGGGCTCGGTTATTCCAATAACTGAATGGACTTCAGTATTCAATTACCTGGGAGAGTATAAAAAAATCTATATTAAAAAGATAGGCCTATTTTAATGGAAAGGCTTTGTCTAAAATGTAATTCAATTATTTGTGACATTGCTAAATACAAGGACAGACATTTTAATAAAACAACGGTTATATGACAGTTTTTCACGCGTGGAGCTTGTTATCGTCGTCAATCAAAGCAGCATCACAGTGAGGCTCTAAGTGATGTGGGAGATTTCTACTAATGCTGAATAGAATTACAATTACAGGATGAAGTTGGAAAAATGAGAAGGAGGAGGCTACAATGACCAACCAACAGGTAGACTGTGTTTAATAGGAATGGAGTTGGCTAAATGAGAAGGAGTATGCTACAATGACCAACCAACAGGTAGACTGTGTTTAATAGGAATGGAGTTGGCTAAATGAGAAGGAGTATGCTACAATGACCAACCAACAGGTAGGCTGTGTTTAATAGGAATGGAGTTGGCTAAATGAGAAGGAGTAGGCTACAATGACCAACCAACAGGTAGGCTGTGTTTAATAGGAATGGAGTTGGCTAAATGAGAAGGAGTAGGCTACAATGACCAACCAACAGGTAGGTTGTGTTTAATAGGAATGGAGTTGGCTAAATGAGAAGGAGTAGGCTACAATGATCAACAAGTAGGCTGTTGTTTAATAGGAATGGAGTTGGCTAAATGAGAAGGAGTAGGCTACAATGATCAACCAACACGTAGGCTGTGTTTAATAGGAATGGAGTTGGCTAAATGAGAAGGAGTAGGCTACAATGATCAACCAACACGTAGGCTGTGTTTAATAGGAATGGAGTTGGCTAAATGAGAAGGAGTAGGCTACAATGATCAACCAACACGTA
>NW_027000608.1:0-8458 GCF_036934945.1 Oncorhynchus masou masou
CGACTCGATTAGCGTAGTGTCAGCTAGCTACATAGTTGTCTTCGCTGTCTTCGTATCCAAGATAATTGTGCAGTTTAGAGTGTGTAGACTTAGAGTGATTATCTTAATTTACCGAGGTTAGCTAGCCAGCTATTTGTCGTACTTAACGTAGGAAATGCTGCTAGCTAGCTAGCCAACAGCTAGCCAACCTCTACCGAATTGAACTCCAACTACCGGTCAACATTCCGCGTCGCTCCACAGGTAGTATCACATTTTCATTTCACTTCATTACAGTACAACGGTTTGATTTGTTTGATCGTAGCTAGCCAGCTACATAGCCGTCTTTGTATCTAAGACAATTGTGTAGTCTAGAGCGATTTTCTGGGTTAGCTGGCCAGCTATTGTCGTTCTTCTAACGTAGCTAGCCAGCTAGCCCGAATAGCAGCACTGTAGTAACTATTACAGTACAACGGTTTGTTTTGTTTGATCGAGCTAGCTAGCTACATAGCCGTCTTTGTACCTAAGACAATTGTGTAGCCTAGAGCGATTTTCTAGGTTAGCTGGCCAGCTATTGTCGTTCTTTAACGTAGCTAGCCAGCTAGCCCCGAATAGCAGCACTGTAGTAACTATTACAGTACAACGGTTTGTTTTGTTTGATCGTAGCTAGCTAGCTACATAGCCGTCTTTGTATCTAAGACAATTGTGTAGCCTAGAGCGATTTTCTAGGTTAGCTAGCCAGCTATTGTCGTTCTTTTAAAGTAACGTAACGCAATAAACCTGCTAGCTAGCCAGCTAGCCCCCGAATAGCAGCACTGTAGAAACTATTACACTCGACGGAACGACTTGATTAGTGTAGTGTCAACATCGCAGCCACTACCAGCTAGCCTACTCCAGCAGTACTGTATCATTTCAATCATTTTAGTCAATAAGATTCTTGCTACGTAAGCTTAACTTTCTGAACATTCGAGACGTGTAGTCCACTTGTCATTCAATCTCCTTTGTATTAGCGTAGCCTCTTCTGTACCCTGTTAACTATGTGTCTATCTATCCCTGTTCTCTCCTCTCTGCACAGACCATACAAACGCTCCACACCGCGTGGTCAGCGGCTCACCCTAATCTGGTGGTCCCAGCGCGCACGACCCACGTGGAGTTCCTGGTCCGGTAGCCTCTGGAACTGCCGATCTGCGGCCAACAAGGCAGAGTTCATCTCAGCCTATGCCTCCCTCCAGTCCCTCGACTTCCTGGCACTGACGGAAACATGGATCACCACAGATAACACTGCTACTCCTACTGCTCTCTCTTCGTCCGCCCACGTGTTCTCGCACACCCCGAGAGCTTCTGGTCAGCGGGAGTGGTGGCACGGGATCCTCATCTCTCCCAAGTGGTCATTCTCTCTCTCCTTACCCATCTATCTATCGCCTCCTTTGAATTCCATGCTGTCACAGTTACCAGCCCTTTCAAGCTTAACATCCTTATCATTTATCGCCCTCCAGGTTCCCTCGGAGAGTTCATCAATGAGCTTGATGCCTTGATAAGCTCCTTTCTGAGGACGGCTCACCTCTCACAGTCCTGGGCGACTTTAACCTCCCCACGTCTACCTTTGACTCATTCCTCTCTGCCTCCTTCTTTCCACTCCTCTCCTCTTTTGACCTCACCCTCTCACCTTCCCCCTACTCACAAGGCAGGCAATACGCTCGACCTCATCTTTACTAGATGCTGTTCTTCCACTAACCTCACTGCAACTCCCCTCCAAGTCTCCGACCACTACCTTGTATCCTTTTCCCTCTCGCTCTCATCCAACACTTCCCACACTGCCCCTACTGGATGGTATCGCGCCGTCCCAACCTTCGCTCTCTCTCCCCGCTACTCTTTCCTCTTCCATCCTATCATCTCTTCCCTCTGCTCATACCTTCTCCAACCTTTCTCCTGATTCTGCCTCCTCAACCCTCCTCTCTTCCCTTTCTGCATCCTTTGACTCTCTATGTCCCCTATCCTCCAGGCCGGCTCGGTCCTCCCCTCCCGCTCCGTGGCTCGATGACTCATTGCGAGCTCACAGAACAGAGCTCGGGCAGTTGAGCGGAAATGGAGGAAAATCCCGCTCCTGCGGACCTGGCATCCTTTCACTCCTCCTCTCTCTACATTTTCCTCCTCTGTCTCTGCTGCTAAAGCCACTTTCTACCACTCTAAATTCCAAGCATCTGCCTCTAACCCTAGGAAGCTCTTTGCCACCTTCTCCTCCCTCCTGAATCCTCCTCCCCCCCCCCCTCCTCCCTCTCTGCAGATGACTTCGTCAACCATTTTGAAAAGAAGGTCGACGACATCCGATCCTCGTTGCTAAGTCAAACGACACCGCTGGTTCTGCTCACACTGCCCTACCCTGTGCTCTGACCTCTTTCTCCCTCTCTCTCCAGATGAAATCTCGCTTCTTGTGACGGCCGGCCGCCCAACAACCTGCCCGCCGACCCTATCCCTCTCTTCTCCAGACCATTTCCGGGGACCTTCTCCCTTACCTCACCTCGCTCATCAACTCATCCCTGACCGCTGGCTACGTCCCTTCCGTCTTCAAGAGAGCGAGAGTTTGCACCCCTTCTGAAAAAACCTACACTCGATCCCTCTGATGTCAACAACTACAGACCAGTATCCCTTCTTTTCTTTTCTCTCCAAAACTCTTGAACGTGCCGTCCTTGGCCAGCTCTCCGCTATCTCTCTCAGAATGACCTTCTTGATCCAAATCAGTCAGGTTTCAAGACTAGTCATTCAACTGAGACTGCTCTTCTCTGCATCACGGAGGCGCTCCGCACTGCTAAAGCTAACTCTCTCTCCTCTGCTCTCATCCTTCTAGACCTATCGGCTGCCTTCGATACTGTGAACCATCAGATCCTCCTCTCCACCTCTCCGAGTTGGGCATCTCCGGCGCGGCCCACGCTTGGATTGCGTCCTACCTGACAGGTCGCTCCTACCAGGTGGCGGCGAGAATCTGTCTCCTCGCCACGCGCTCTCACCACTGGTGTCCCCCAGGGCTCTGTTCTAGGCCCTCTCCTATTATCGCTATACACCAAGTCACTTGGCTCTGTCATAACCTCACATGGTCTCTCCTATCATTGCTATGCAGACGACACACAATTAATCTTCTCCTTTCCCCCTTCTGATGACCAGGTGGCGAATCGCATCTCTGCATGTCTGGCAGACATATCAGTGTGGATGACGGATCACCACCTCAAGCTGAACCTCGGCAAGACGGAGCTGCTCTTCCTCCCGGGGAAGGACTGCCCGTTCCATGATCTCGCCATCACGGTTGACAACTCCATTGTGTCCTCCTCCCAGAGCGCTAAGAACCTTGGCGTGATCCTGGACAACACCCTGTCGTTCTCAACCAACATCATGGCGGTGGCCCGTTCCTGTAGGTTCATGCTCTACAACATCCGCAGAGTCGGCCCTGCCTCACACAGGAAGCGGCGCAGGTCCTAATCCAGGCACTTGTCATCTCCGTCTGGATTACTGCAACTCGCTGTTGGCTGGGCTCCCTGCCTGTGCCATTAAACCCCTACAACTCATCCAGAACGCCGCAGCCCGTCTGGTGTTCAACCTTCCCAAGTTCTCTCACGTCACCACGCTCCGCCGCTCTCTCCACTGGCTTCCAGTTGAAGCTCGCATCCGCTACAAGACCATGGTGCTTGCCTACGGAGCTGTGAGGGAACGGCACCGCAGTACCTCCAGGCTCTGATCAGGCCCTACACCCAAGCAAGGGCACTGCGTTCATCCACCTCTGGCCTGCTCGCCTCCTACCATTGAGGAAGTACAGTTCCCGCTCAGCCCAGTCCAAAACTGTTCGCTGCTCTGGCCCCCAATGGTGGAACAAACTCCCTCACGACGCCAGGACAGCGGAGTCAATCACCACCTTCCGGAGACACCTGAAACCCCACCTCTTCAAGGAATACCTAGGATAGGATAAGTAATCCTTCTTACCACCCCCCCCCTTAATGATTTAGATGCACTATTGTAAAGTGGCTGTTCCACTGGATGTCAGAAGGTGAATTCACCAATTTGTAAGTCGCTCTGGATAAGAGCGTCTGCTAAATGACTTAAATGTAAATGTAACATTTGTTTTTCTGTGCCCTGTCATTGATGCAGTGAGACAGACAGACTCACACACAGCTTTCTAGGATAGCGCTGCGGTGGTCATGGCATTGTGTCCGCCTGTTATTGTCATGCAAAGGGTCTGCCCGTCTCATGGTAGTTGGCCGTTAATTAACATAAAACACGTTCAGCATCTCCAGGCCTCTACACATACAAGCCGCTGATTAACGCCTGTGGAACATCTACATTTAAAAAAAAAAAGCCTAATAAATCCATTTAATATTCACCATCACAATAAATCCGTTATTTATTTTAGGCAGATCTAAAGAAACATGATATGAAGAAAATGTATTTCAGAAGAACAGAATATGAGTTGGCCTATGCTGAATAAAATAGAGAGGATATTTTTCTCATTCGGAGAGTATGAGCATAAAAGTTGAGTATAAATTTGACATTTGAAACAGGTCCTATAATCCAGATTCAGAGTTATTTGGCAATTTTTGTTATAAATAATACAAACCTCAGAATGTGTTACAAATCAAAACATACAGTGCCATGCTTTAAAGAATTCGGCCCTTGAACTTTACACCGCTTGCCACATTTCAGGCTTCAAACATAAAGATATAAAACTGTATTTTTTGTGAAGAATCAACAAGTGGGACACAATCATGAAGTGGAACGACATTTATTGGATATGTCAAACTTTTTTAACAAATCAAAACTGAAAAATTGGGCGTGCAAAATTATTCAGCCCCTTTACTTTCAGTGCAGCAAACTCTCTCCAGAAGTTCAGTAGGATCTCTGAATGATCCAATGTTGACCTAAAATGACTAATGATGATAAATACAATCCACCTGTGTGTAATCTTCCGTGATAAATGCACCTGCACTGTGATAGTCTCAGAGGTCCGTTAAAAGCGCAGAGAGCATCATGAAGAACAAGGAACACACCAGGCAGGTCCAAGATACTGTTAGGAAGAAGTTTAAAGCCGGATTTGGATAGAAAAAGATTTCCCAAGCTTTAAACATCCCAAGGAGCACTGTGCAAGCGATAATATTGAAATGGAAGGAGTATCAGACAACTGCAAATCTACCAAGACCTGGCCGTCCCTCTAAACTTTCAGCTCATACAAGGAGAAGACTGATCAGAGATGCAGCCAAGAGGCCCATGATCTCTCTGGATGAACTGCAGAGATCTACAGCTGAGGTGGGAGACTCTGTCCCATAGGACAACAATCAGTCGATATTGCACAAATCTGGCCTTTATGGAAGAGTGGCAAGAAGAAAGCCATTTCTTAAAGATATCCATAAAAAGTGTCGTTTAAAGTTTGCCACAAGCCACCTGGGAGACACACCAAACATGTGGAAGAAGGTGCTCTGGTCAGATGAAACCAAAAATTGAACTTTTTGGCAACAATGCAAAACGTTATGTTTGGCGTAAAAGCAGCACAGCTCATCACCCTGAACACACTATACCCACTGTCAAACATGGTGGTGGCAGCATCATGGTTTGGGCCTGCTTTTCTTCAGCAGGGACAGGGAAGATGGTGAAATTGATGGGAAGTTGGATGGAGCCAAATACAGGACCATTCTGGAAGAAAACCTGATGGAGTCTGCAAAAGACCTGAGACTGGGACGGAGATTTGTCTTCCAACAAGACAATGATCCAAAACATAAAGCAAAATCTACAATGGAATGGTTCAAAAATAAACATATCCAGGTGTTAGAATGGCCAAGTCAAAGTCCAGACCTGAATCCAATCGAGAATCTGTGGAAAGAACTGAAAACTGCTGTTCACAAATGCTCTCCATCCAACCTCACTGAGCTCGAGCTGTTTTGCAAGGAGGAATGGGAAAATATTTCAGTCTCCCGATGTGCAAAACTGATAGAGACATACCCCAAGCGACTTACAGCTGTAATCGCAGCAAAAGGTGGTGCTACAAAGTATTAACTTAAGGGGGCTGAATAATTTTGCACGCCCAATTTTTCAGTTTTTGATTTGTTAAAAAAGTTTGAAATATCCAATAAATGTCGTTCCACTTCATGATTGTGTCCCACTTGTTGATTCTTCACAAAATACAGTTTTATATCTTTATGTTTGAAGCCTGAAATGTGGCAAAAGGTCGCAAAGTTCAAGGGGGGCGAATACTTTCGCAGGGCACTGTATATGGACTGCATCATGTGACTATAGGCTGCATCATGTGACTATAGGCTGCATCATGTGACTAAAGGCTGCATCATGGGACTATAGGCTGCATCATGTGACTATAGGCTGCATCATGTGACTATAGGCTGCATCATGGGACTATAGGCTGCATCATGGGACTATAGGCTGCATCATGTGACTATAGGCTGCATCATGGGACTATAGGCTGCATCATGGGACTATAGGCTGCATCATGGGACGATAGGCTGCATCATGTGACTATAGGCTGCATCATGTGACTATAGGCTGCATCATGTGACTATAGGCTGCATCATGTGACTAAAGGCTGCATCATGAGACTATAGGCTGCATCATGGGACTATAGGCTGCATCATGTGACTAAAGGCTGCATCATGAGACTATGATACACAGATACTAGAAGGCCAGCATCCCGGAGTCGCCTCTTCACTGTTGACGTTGAGACTGGTGGGTACAATTTAATGAAGCTGCCAGCTGAGGACTTGTGAGGCGTCTCTTTCTCTGTAAGCCTATGTAGATATTCCATTAAAAATCAACCAACCGTTTCCAGTTACAATAGTCATTTACAACATTAACAATGTCTACACTGTATTTCTGATCAATTTGATGTTATTTTAAATGGACAAAAAAGTGCTTTTCTTTCAAAAACAAGGACATTTCTAATTGACCCCAAACTTTTGAACAGTAGTGTAGCTCCACAGTGATCTGGTACTGGTACTTCCTGTATGTAGTACAGGTCCATTTTGTGTATTTTATTAGTATGATTATGTTTAAACTTGTCAGCCTTGCTCAGTAGGCTACAAACCAGTTGTATTTGGCCCATGTGACAAATAAAATGAGATTTGACAGCCCCTCTTTCTTTACGCTCAAGAAATGAATGAATGAAGGAGAGAGAGAGGAGATGATGGAAACGATCACAGAGGTGACATATTCAGCAGCTAAAGGTAATGTCACGTTCTGACCTTAGTTCCTTTGTTTTGTCTTAGTTTTAGTATAGTCAGGGTGTGATTTGGGGTGGAAGCTTAGTTTCTGTTCTGTATTTTATTTCACCGTTCAGGACTGTTCGTTTGTCGTTTTATTGTTTTTGTTTCAGTGTTCACTTTTCTTATTAAAAAACCAAGATGAACACTTATCACGCTGCGCTTTGGTCCTCTCCTTCATATGGCGACCGTTACAGAAGCACCCACCACCAAAGGACCAAGCAGCGTGGTAACGGGCAGCAGCAGCGATCTCAGGACTCCTGGACATGGGAGGAGATCTTGGATGGCAAGGGACCCTGGGCACAGCCGGGAGAATATCGCCGCCCCAAGGCAGAGCTGGAGGCAGCGAATGCCGAGAGGCAGCGCGGTTGGAAGCCCGAGAGGCAGCCCCAAAAATGTATTGGGGGGGGCACACGGGAGTGTGGCTAAGTCAGGTAGGAGACCTGAGCCAACTCCCAGTGCTTACCGTGGAGAGAGAGGGACCGGGCAGGCACCGTGTTATGCCGTGAGGCGCACGGTGTCCCCGGTGCGCAGGCATAGCCCGGTGCGGTACATAGCAGCGCCTCGTATCGGCTGGGCTAGAGTGGGCATTGAGCCAGGTGCCATGAAGCCGGCTCAGCGCATCTGGTCTCCAGTGTGCCTCCTCGGGCCGGGGTACATGGCACCAGCCCTACGCATGGTGTCCCCGGTTCGCCAGCATAGCCCAGTGCGGGCTATTCCACCTCGCCGCACTAGCCTGGCTACGGGGAGCATTCAACCAGGTAAGGTTTGGCAGGCTCGGTGCTCGAGACCTCCAGTGCACCTTCACGATCCGGTCTATCCGGTGCCACCTCCACGCACCAGCCCTCCGGTGGCAGCCCCTGCACCAGGCTGTCTCTCCGTCTCCTCCCTACAGGTGCTCCCATCTGTCCTGAGCTGCCAGAGTCGCCGGTCAGTCAGGAGCTGCCAGAGCTGCCAGTCAACCAGGAGCTGCCAGAGCCGCCAGTCAGTCAGGAGCTGCTGGAATCGCCCGTCACTCCGGAGCTGCCGGAGTCTCCCGCCTGTCCGGAGCTGCCGGAGTCTCCGATCCATTCGGTCCGAGGTCGGCGGCGAGAGTCGTCGTTCTAAAGAGGCCACAGCAGCGGGTTATGAGGCGGACAAAGACTGTGTTGGAGTGGGGTCCACGTCCCGCGCCAGAGCCGCCACCGTGGACAGAGTCCACACATTGGGGGGGTACTGTCACGTTCTGACCTTAGTTC
>NW_027000609.1:0-8457 GCF_036934945.1 Oncorhynchus masou masou
GTCTTAGAACACACAGAATGGGACCAAGGCGCAGCGTATGTTGAGTTCCACATATTTAATTCAAAGAGAAACTTAAACAAAACAAAATATATCAATAAACAAACAACTAAACGTGACTACGTGGTGCACAAACACAAAACAATATCCCACAAACACAGGTGGGAAAAATAGCTACTTAAATATGATCCCCAATTAGAGACAACGATTACCAGCTGCCTCTAATTGGGAATCATACAAAACACCAACATAGAAAATATAAACTAGAACACAACATAGATAAACTAGGATACCCCCTACTACACCATAGAGAAACAAGGGCTCTCTATGGTCAGGGCGTGACACATCTAACAGAAACATTATTTAAAAGTATTAAAAATACATCAAAACACAATAGTATTGAAGTAAAGATCACTGCCAACTAATATCATAATTTATATTTAGTTTTGCAGAAATTATTTGACTACTTTAATGTGTTCTACTGTCCTATACGCGTGAAACAACAACGTCTATGATTTGTTCAGATTTGGTCCTGTGTGGACTGACCACATTTGGTCGTGTTTGAGGACGGAGTTCATTATAATAATACCCAAACATGCAAAAGAGGATATTGCATATTTCTACCTTTGTGTACCTATTCAGGATACATCAGCATGTAGAGAATGACATTCATATCCCCAATGACCATTTCTGTGTGGTGCAGATCAGCGACCCATGAGGTCCTTCCGTTACCACAGTTTTGTTACCTGGTGTAAATCCACTTCACTTACTGTACTTCAGTAACCAAAAGAGATTTGTCAAACTCACGGTGTCATGACAAAGCTGACATCCCATTATTTCTGCAGATATATTAAGAGTTCTTTTTAAATCGGTCACGTAAAAAACAGACACATTTGACAGAAATTCTTTTTATTAAATGTAGGATCTGCACAGTTCTGCACTGTTCTTCCAGTAAATGTGTTTTGGAACATTTTCAGTGTAAATTGTTAAGAGTAGTCCTTGTGCATAGAGTATGGGGAGTCAAGAGAAAATGTTAAAATTAGCCACGCACGCACGCACGCACCACACACACACACACACACACACAGAGCAGATGCCCTCCTCTGTCCTCCACTTCTTTGTAGCTGAGGTCCATCTCTCTCAGGGAGGAGTTTGGTGGCTGCAGAGCTGAGACCAGAGTCTCAGGGAGAAGTCTCACTGGATCCATATGTGAGTTCACAGTCATCTAGTCTAGAGAGATTATCAAAACCAAAATAATTATTTAAAAATAGTCATTATTCAAAATAAGGATATGCATCAAAACAATAACATCTTACAATGCTCTCTTGCAGGTTTTCAGGACAGGAAACATCCAAAAATCTATCTACCAAGAGAGTTCTCATCTATATTATTCGTAGCCGTCTATTTACCACCAAAGACCAATGCTGGCACTAAGACCGCACCCTCCATTTGGAAAATCTGACCATGATTCTATCCTCCTGATTCCTGCTTACAAGCAAAAACTAAAGCAGGAAGTTCCAGTGACTCACTCGATACGGAAGTGGTCAGATGATGAGGATGCTATGCTACAGGACTGTTTTGCAAGCACAGACTGGAATATGTTCTGGGATTCATCCAATGGCATTGAGGAGTATACCACCTTAGTCATTGGCTTCATCAATATGTGCATCGACAGACGTTGTCCCCACAGTGACCGTGCGTACATATCCCAACCAAAAGCCATGGATTACAGGCAACATCCGCATTAAGCTAAAGGTTAGAGCTGCCACTTTCAAGGAGCGGGACACTAATCCAGATGCTTATAAGAAATCCCGCTACGTCCTCAGACAAACCATCAAACAGGCAAAGCTTCAATACAGGATTAACCTCTCTAGGGGTGTGGGATGCTACCGTTCCACCTGGCCAACATCCAGTGAAATTGCAGAGCGCCAAATTCAAAAACAGAAATACTCATTATAAAAATTCATAAATTTACAAGTGTTATACATCGGTTTAAAGATGAACTTCTTGTTAATCCAATCACGGTGTCAGATTTAAAAAGGATTTACGGCAAAAGCATGACATGCAATTAACTGAGAACAGCGCCCAGCAGACAAATCATTGCAAACAGTAACCAGCCAAGTAGAGGTCAGAAGTAGAAGTCAGAAATAGTAATAAACTTACATATGATGATCTTCATATGGTTGCACTCACAAGACTCCCATTTACTCAATAAATGTTCATTTTGTTCGATTAAGTCCCTCTTTAAATCCAGAAACCTCTGTTTTGATCGCGCGTTTTGTTCAGTAATCCACAGGCTCAAAGGCAGTCACAACAGACAGATGCAAAATACAAAAAGTATCAGTAACGTTTGTAGAAACATGTCAAATTATGTTTACAATCAATCCTCGGGTTGTTTTCAGTCATAATAATCAATAACATTTCAACCGGACAAAAGCTTCGTCAATATAAAAGGAAAACAAGAAAGGCGTGCTCTCGGTCGCAGTCATGAAAAACCTCTGGGACATTGAATGGTCCACTCATTCAGACTGCTCTTACTCCCTCATTTTTCAGAATACAAGCCTGGAAAATGTTCTTAAGACTGTTGACATCTAGTGGAAGCCATAGGAAGTGCAATTTGAGTCCTAAGCGTTCATTTTCTCAGGTTTTCACCTGCCATATCAGTTCTGTTATACTCACAGACATTATTTTAACAGTTTTGGAAACTTTAGAGTGTTTTCTATCCAACCAATTATATGCATATCCTAGCTTCTGTGCCTGAGTAGCAGGCAGTTTACTTTGGGCACACTTTTCATCCGGAGGTGAAAATAGTTTCCCTAACCCTAGTGAGGTCAAGATTGAATCCTACTACACCAGCTCTGATGCATGTCGGATGTGGCAGGGCTTGAAACCTATTACGCACTACAAAAGAAAACCCAGCCGTGAGCTGCCTAGACGTAAGCCTACGAGACCAGCTTTATGCTTGCTTCCAGGCAAGCAACACTGAAGCATGCATGAGAGCACCAGCTGTTCCAGACGACTGTGTGATAACGCTCTCGGTAACCAATGTGAGCAACACCTTTAAACAGGTCAACATTCACAAAGCCGCGGGGCCAGATGGATTACCAGGATGTGTACTCAAAGCATGCGAGGACCAACTGGCAAGTGTCTTCCCTGACATTTTCAACCTCTCCTTGATCGAGTCTGTAATACCTGAATGTTTCAAGCAGACCACCATAGTCCCTGTGCCCAAGGAAGCGAAGGTAACCTGCCTAAATGATTACCGCCCCGTAGCACTAACGTCGGTAGCCATGAAGTGCTTTGAAAGGCTGGTCATGGCTCACATCAACAGCATCCTCCCAGATATCCTAGACCCACTCCAATTCGCATAAGCTTATCCACAGATGACGCAATCTCAATCGCACTCCACACAGCCTTTTCCCTGGACAAAAGGACCTATGTGAGAATGCTGTTCATTGACTACAGCTCAGTGTTCAACACCATAGTGCCCACAAAGCTCATCACTAAGCTAAGGACCCTGGGACTAAACACATCTTTCTACAACTGGATCCTGGACTTCCTGATGGACCACCCCCATGTGGTAAGGGTAGTCAACAATACGTCTGCCACTCTGATCCTCTTGTGTATTCCCTGTTCACCCATTACTGCGTGGCCAAACACGACTCCAACACCATCATTAAGTTTGCTGACGACACAACAGTGGTAGGCCTGATCACAGACAATGATGAGACAGCCTATAGGGAGGAGGTCAGAGACATGGCAGTGTGGTTCCAGAACAACAACCTCTGTTATGTACTTGAGTGAAGACCCAAAAGCGGTTTTAACAGAAAACAGAGTTCTTTAATGAAAAACAGGAATGGCATAAATCCTCTTCCAACGTTGACAATGGAACAAAAAGAACGTAGTATAGTGCAGGATGCACCTGCCAGGCAGACTCCGACAGGATAGGACAAGGTGGAAGCAAACGAGACGACAGCTTGCTTCTGGCATCAAAAACACAAACAAGAATCAGACACTGAAAGTAGCAGGAACAGAGAGAGAAATAGAGACCTAATCAGAGGGGGAAGAGAGAACAGGTGTGAAAGAGTGAATGAGCTAGTTAGGGGAGATGTAGAACAGCTGAAGAATGAGAGACAGAGAAGGTAACCTAAAAAGACCAGCAGAGAGAGACAGAGTGAAGAGAAAGGACAGGAACAGACATAACAAGACATGACAGTACCCCCCACTCACCGAGCGCCTCCTGGGCGCACTCGAGGAGGAAACCTGGCGGCAACGGGAGGAAATCATCGATCAGCGAACGGTCCAGCACGTCCCGAGAGGGAACCCAACTCCTCTCCTCAGGACCGTACCCCTCCCAATCCACTAGGTACTGATGACCACGGCCCCGAGGGCGCATGTCCAAAATCTTACGAACCCTGTAGATGGGTGCGCCTCGACAAGGATGGGGGAGGGACGAGGGCGCGAAGAACGGGGCCAACATGAGACATGGAAGACCGTGAACGCGACGAAGATAGCGCTGAGAAGTTAAGCCACGTACAGGATTAATGACCTGGGAAATACGGAACGGACCAATGAACCGCGGGGCCAACTTGCGAGAAGCTGTCTTAAGGGAAGGACTGAGTGGAGAGCCACACTCTCTGACCGGCAATAATATCTAGGACTCTTGGTCCTACGCTTATTAGCGGCCCTCACAGTCTGCGCCCAATTACGGCAAAGTGCCGACTGACCTTCCAGGTGCGCGCAACGCTGGACAAAAGCCTGAGAGCGGAGGGGACGCAGGACTCGGCGAGCGAGATGAGAACAGCGGAGGCTGGTACCCAGGCTACTCTGAAAAGGAGATAGACCGGTAGCAGACGAGGAAGCGAGCGGTGGGCGTACTCTGCCCAGGGGAGCTGTTCTGACCAAGACGCAGGGTTACGAAAAGAAAAGACTGCGCAAATGCGACCAACAGTCTGGATTGGCCCGTGCTCTTGACCGTTAGACTGGGGATGAAAGCCGGACGAGAGACTGACGGAAGCCCTAATCAAACGGCAAAACTCCCTCCAAAATTGAGACGTGAATCCGTGGGCCTCTGTCGGAAACGACGTCAGACGGAAGGCCATGAATTCGGGAAAACATTTCGATAATGATCTGAGCCGTCTCCTTAGCAGAAGGGAGCTTAGCGAGAGGAATGAAATGAGCCGCCTTAGAGAATCTATCGACAACCGTAAGAATAACTGTCTTCCCCGCTGATGAAGGCAGTCCGGTGATGAAATCTAAAGCGATGTGAGACCACGGTCGAGAGGGAATGGGAAGCGGTCTGAGACGGCCGGCAGGAGGAGAGTTCCCAGATTTAGTCTGCGCGCAGACCGAACAAGCGGCGACAAATCGACGCGCGTCACGTTCCCGAGTGGGCCACCAGAAACGCTGGCGAATGGAAGCGAGCGCACCCTGAACGCCGGGGTGGCCGGCTAACTTGGCAGAGTGGGCCCACTGAAGAACGGCCGGACGAGTAGGAACGGGAACGAACAGAAGGTTCCTAGGACAAGCTCGCGGCGACGGAGTGTGAGCGAGTGCTTGCTTTACCTGCCTCCTCAATTCCCCAGACAGTCAACCCGACAACACGCCCTTCAGGGAGAATCCCCGGGGTCGGTGGAGACCTCAGAAGAACTGAAGAGACGAGATAAAGCATCAGGCTTGGTGTTTTTTGAGCCCGGACGATAAGAAATAACAAACTCGAAACGAGCGAAAAACAGAGCCCAACGAGCCTGACGCGCATTAAGTCGTTTGGCTGAACGGATGTACTCAAGGTTCCTATGGTCAGTCCAAACGACAAAAGGAACGGTCGCCCTCCAACCACTGTCGCCATTCGCCTAGGGCTAAGCGGATGGCGAGCAGTTCGCGATTACCAACATCATAGTTACGTTCTGACGGCGATAAGCGATGAGAGAAAACGCGCAAGGATGGACCTTTGCCGTCAGAGAGAGAGCGCTGAGAAAGAATGGCTCCCACGCCCACCTCTGACGCTGGTCAACCTCAACAACAAACTGACTAGAGATGTCAGGTGTAACAAGAATAGGTGCGGATGTAAAACGATTCTTAAGAAGATCAAAAGCTCCCTGGGCGGAAACGGACCACTTAAAGCACGTCTTAACAGAAGTAAGGGCTGTGAGGGGAGCTGCCACCTGACCGAAATTACGGATGAAACGACGATAGAAATTAGCGAAGCCCAGAAAGCGCTGCAGCTCGACGCGTGACTTAGGAACGGGCCAATCAATGACAGCCTGGACCTTAGCGGGATCCATCTTAATGCCCTCAGCGGAAATAACGGAACCGAGAAAAGGGACAGAGGCGGCATGAAAAGTGCACTTCTCAGCCTTCACATAAAGACAGTTCTCCAAAAGGCGCTGGAGACAGACGCGCCGCACGTGCTGAACATGAATCGAGAGAGACGGTGAAAAATCAGGATATCGTCCATGCAAGTATAATCTACCCCGGGGGAGTAGTTCCCGGAAGGAGATCAATACTACAGTCATACGACCGGTGTGGAGGGAGAGAAGTGGCCTTGGAACGACTGAACACCGTGCGCAGATCGTGATACTCCTCCGGCACCCCTGTCAAATCGCCAGGCTCCTCCTGTGAAGAAGAGACAGAGGAAACAGGAGGGATAGCAGACATTAAACAGGTCACATGACAAGAAACATTCCAGGATAGGATAGTATTACTAGACCAATTAATAGAAGGGTTATGGCGCACTAGCCAGGGATGACCCAAAACAACAGGTGTAAAGGTGAACGAAAAATTAAAAAAGAAATGGTTTCGCTATGATTACCAGAGACAGTGAGGGTTAAAGGCAGCGTCTCACGCTGAATCTTGGGGAGAGAACTACCATCTAAAGCGAACAAGGCGTGGGCTCCCCTAACTGTCTGAGAGGAATGTCATGTTCCCGAGCCCAGGTCTCGTCCATAAAACAGCCCTCCGCCCCAGAGTCTATCAAGGCACTGCAGGAAGCAGATGAACCGGGCCAGCGGAGATGGACCGGAAAGGTAGTGCGTGATCCAGAAGGAGAGGCCTGAGTAGTTGCGCTCACCAGTAGCCCTCCTCTTACTGATGAGCTCTGGCTTTTACTGGACATGAGGTGACAAAATGACCAGCGGAGCCGCAGTAGAGACAGAGGCGATTGGTGATTCTCCGTTCCCTCTCCTTGGCCAAGATGCGGATACCCCCAGCTGCATAGGCTCAGCATCCGAGCCGGCGGAGGAGGGTGGCAGTGATGCGGCAGGTGGCAGTGATGTGGAGAGGGGAGCAACGGAGAACGCGAGCTCCTTTCCACGAGCTCGGCGACGAAGATCAAACCGTCGCTCTATGTGAATAGCGAGAGCTATTAAGGAGTCCAGACTGGAAGGAACCTCCCGGGAGAGGATCTCGTCCTTAACCTCGACGAGGAGACTCTCCAGAAAACGAGCGAGCAAAGCCGGCTCGTTCCAGTCACTGAGGCAGCGAGAGTGCGAAACTCAATAGAATAATCCGTTATGGATCGATTCCCCTGACATAGGGAAGACAGGGCCCTGGAAGCCTCCTCCCCAAAAACAGAACGGTCAAAAACCCGTATCATCTCCTCCTTAAAGTCCTGATACTGGTTAATACACTCAGCCCTCGCCTCCCAGACTGCCGTGCCCCACTCACGCGCCCGTCCGGTAAGGAGAGAATTACGTAGGCGATGCGGGCTGCGCTCCTGGAGTAAGTGTTGGGCTGGAGAGAGAACACCACATCACACTGAGTGAGGAATGAGCGGCACTCAGTGGGCTCCCCAGAGTAACACGGCGGGTTGTTGATCCTGGGCTCCGGAGACTCGGAAACCCTGGAAGTGGGCGGTGGATCGAGGTGGAGTTGGTGAACCTGTCTTGTGAGGTCGGAGACTTGGACGGCCAGGGTCTCAACGGCATGTCGAGCAGCAGACAATTCCTCCTCGTGTCTGCCTAGCATCGCTCCCTGGATCTCGACGGCGGAGTGAAAAGGGTCCGGAGCCGCTGGGTCCATTCTTGGTCTGATTCTTCTGTTATGTACTTGAGTGAAGACCCAAAGCGGTTTTAACAGAAAACAGAGTTCTTTAATGAAAAACAGGAATGGCATAAATCCTCTTCCAACGTTGACAATGGAACAAAAGAACGTAGTATAGTGCAGGATGCACCTGCCAGGCAGACTCCGACAGGATAGGACAAGGTGGAAGCAAACGAGACGACAGCTTGCTTCTGGCATCAAAAACACAAACAAGAATCAGACACTGAAAGTAGCAGGAACAGAGAGAGAAATAGAGACCTAATCAGAGGGGAAGAGAGAACAGGTGTGAAAGAGTGAATGAGCTAGTTAGGGGAGATGTAGAACAGCTGAAGAATGAGAGACAGAGAAGGTAACCTAAAAAGACCAGCAGAGAGAGACAGAGTGAAGAGAAAGGACAGGAACAGACATAACAAGACATGA
>NW_027000610.1:0-8457 GCF_036934945.1 Oncorhynchus masou masou
GAGCTTCACCCTCATGTCGCCGAGCTTCACCGATCATGTACGCTAGCTTCACCCTCATTACGCTAGCTTCACCATCATTTCAGGTCCCCTGCCCATTTCGCTTCCCTTCATTGAAAAGGAATGGTGCTCCATTGTTTCATCTCCCCCAATGTGCTAGATGGTTTCTTATCAGAAGGGTAATACAGACACAGATCCACAGAGTTTCCATCCATCAGAAACAACAGGACTGCTGCTGCTGGGCGAGGAGAGGCAGAGTGAGGCATGAAACAGACAAAGTTAAAGCTCTGGTTAAAAGTAGTGTGTAGGGAATAGGGAGCCCTTTGGGACATGAACACCCTTGGCCTTGGTACTGACGACCCTTTGTACTGGCTACCCTTGGTACTGACTACTCTTGGTACTGACTACCCTTGGTACTGAGTATTCAATAACCTTTGGTACTGAGTATTCAATAACCTTTGGTACTGAGTATTCAATAACCTTTGGTACTGAGTATTGAATAACCTTGACAACCCTCGGCTTTGGTACTGACCACCCTTGGCCTTTGGTATTGAATAACCTTGGCCTTTGGCACTGACCACCCTCGGCTTTGGCACTGACCACCCTCGGCTTTGGCACTGACCACACTCGGCTTTGGCACTGACCACCCTCGGCTTTGGCACTGACCACCCTTGGCCTTTGGTATTGGCCACCCTTGGCCTTTGGTACTGACCACCCTTGGCTTTGGTACTCACCACCCTTGGCTTTGGCACTGACCAGCCTTGGCTTTGGTACTCACCACCCTTGGCTTTGGTACTAACCACCCTCGGCTTTGGTACTGACCACCCTTGGCTTTGGTACTCACCACCCTTGGCTTTGGCACTGACCAGCCTTGGCTTTGGTACTCACCACCCTTGGCTTTGGTACTAACCACCCTTGGCCTTTGGTATTGACCACCCTTGGCTTTGGTACTCACCACCCTTGGCTTTGGTACTAACCACCCTTGGCCTTTGGTACTGACCACCCTTGGCCTTTGGTACTGACCACCCTCGGCTTTGGTACTGACCACCCTTGGCTTTGGTACTCACCACCCTTGGCCTTTGGTACTGACCACCCTTGGCCTTTGGTACTGACCACCCTCGGCTTTGGTACTGACCACCCTTGGCTTTGGTACTCACCACCCTTGGCTTTGGCACTGACCACCCTTAGCTTTGGCACTGACCACCCTTGGCTCCAAATCCTCTTGACTGGCTCCTTTAGTCCAATACCTTCCACCAGAGCACTATGGGCTAATAACACACTCAACTCCACTAACTGTATTGTGAATTTGACACAACAGCACCACCTACAGGACAACAGGGAAACTACATTATTTAAACAAAGTTTTCACAAAGCTAAAAAGACATGCGTCCTGTTGAAATTGCACATCCCAACTCTCTCTGAGGCACCATCTGAGAGTGAGGTCATGGCAATTAGGAAAGACTGGAAAGATGAGACTCTCATGAATAAATAAATAAATAAACGGAGGTAGTTTTGTGCCAACAGCAAAAAGGGGTTAAACATGTGTAAAATACATTTTTAAAAATAATAATAATAAATATATATATATATATATATATATATTGCCTTTTTAATATTTGGGGGGATAATTAAAAAAATCCTCAAATCAAATAGCTAAATGATCAATGGTCCGACCATCTTAAAACAATTCCACATGTTACCTCAGTAGAATGTAATTTACCAAGCACCTGTATCACAACATTGTACTAGACCAGAAGTCTAATTTATCAAGCACCTGTATCACAACATTGTACTAGACCAGAAGTCTAACTTACCAAGCACCTGTATCACAACATTGTACTAGATCAGAAGTCTAATTTACCAAGCACCTGTATCACAACATTGTACTAGACCAGAAGTCTAACTTACCAAGCACCTGTATCACAACATTGTACTAGACCAGAAGTCTAACTTACCAAGCACCTGTATCACAACATCTGTCTCTCTCTCTCTCTCTCTCTCTCTCTCTCTCTCTCTCTCTCTCTCTCTCTCTCTCTCTCTCTCTCTCTCTCTCTCTCTCTCTCTCTCTCTCTCTCTCTCTCTCTCTCTCTCTCTCTCTCTCTCTCTCTCTCTCTCTCTCTCTCTCTCTCTCTCTCTCTCTCTCTCTCTCTCTCTCTCTCTCTCTCTCTCTCTCTCTCTCTCTCTCTCTCTCTCTCTCTCTCTCTCTCTCTCTCTCTCTCTCTCTCTCTCTCTCTCTCTCTCTCTCTCTCTCTCTCTCTCTCTCTCTCTCTCTCTCTCTCTCTCTCTCTCTCTCTCTCTCTCTCTCTCTCTCTCTCTCTCTCCTGCTTTTCTAAGTGCAGTAGGTTCCTGTCGGTGGGAGCGTTGTTCTCTTACTTCCCGAGACAAGAAACATAGTAATATTTCTGTGACAGTAAAGGGAAAAGAGAGTGAGTGAGTGAGAAGGTGGAGAGGGAGATGGGCAGAAAAAGAGAGAGACCCAAAATAAGGACAGTTGTGAAAATAGAGAACTGTCCGATTCTTCTTCTGTGCCACCAGGCGTCTCTCACTCTCGCCACAAACACACACTGTCTCTCTCGCGAGCACATTCTATTGAAAGGTAACAGGTTACTTACCCAAATGACTTTAGTTTCTGTGTTTTGTTTAACCATCTCTCACACACAGACACACACACACAGACACACACACAGACAGACACACATAGACACAGACACAGACACACATATACACACACACACACACACACACACGCCTCAGTTCATCATGGAATCTACAGTACAAGGCGTCTTTGGCTATGCCGGATTTAGTGATATTCTATTAAATCCTTTTCTCCGTCAATAAAATGGGCTGTCAGTCTACTCGGTGACACCCACGGAACACAACTGTGAAGAGTTTAGGCAAATATTAGCGTTGTAGCTCTCATTACTGGACTGTGACTGTGTGAAATCACCTCCCCCAGTCAGCCTGTTGTGTGTATTGACATTCACATTGCCCTGTACAGCTTTACTTCAGGATTGAGGATCACTGAAATGGGGTAGCAGTCTACTCAATCAAAACCCAATATATATATATTTTCCCAGCATCCTCCTCAGAGTTATCAGACTCCAAAACATCCACACAGTATTGGTTTTCCTCTGGAATGGTGTTCAATACACGTAGGTTGACAATAAATGTGGCTCAATTCACAGTTGTTTCAGAGTCCCGCAATAAGAGCTACGACGCTAATGTTCTCTGGGTGTCACTGAGTAGACTGATACCCCCATGTCATTGAGCCACAATCCATAGGTAAGGCTGTACAGTGACATAAGTGTGTCCTCAATGCAATTCTAAAGTCTAATACATCCAGTGTGATTTCAAAAGACTTCTGTCAAATTGACAAATGATTCTAAACTCATTTAGCATGATCTATTCAATTACGGCACAATTCTACAATTTGTATTCATTTGCATCACTGTCAATGACATACTTTTATTTTGAAGGCTAACCGCAAAGTCCACTATTTAGCTAATCCTTATTGTGGCTCGCTTCACATAGATGGGTCCGACCACCATTAATCAAATAAGAACTGTCTTATAAATTAGGGTTATTTTAGATGATGACACCTAGCTATATAGTAGCTACTGAAACAGATTGTCGTTTTGCTATGTTTTTGGGGAGGAACATTGTTTGCATTCATGAGCGACCAGCACTGTAGGTGCGCGAGACAACTTTACCAGCATCTTAACAATACGTATCGATGAATCGTTGTGACATATGAAGTACGAGTGATTGTGTAATCAATGTGTAATAACTACGTTAAAAAAAATATGAACGCATTTTCAGGTCCTGATTGGTCAACAAGCTAATTTGAAACGTCATATAGGTTTTTAGGCAAAATAGCTCAATCAAAACGGAAAGCTCCTTGAACGTGGGAATATGCCAGGCTTATTGGGCCAAAATCAATTATGGCCTATTGTATAAATAATATAACGAAAATGAACGAAACATTTAAGATATCAGATTGTTTATAAATGCTTTGCTACAATGACACACTTAGTTATCTCCCACCTCGTTTCCTTTCGTTTAGCATAGTGTACTAACTTACTGCGTGCTTTATCTCCCCACCTCGTTTCCTTTCGTTTAGCATAGTGTACTAAAGAACGCAGTAAGTTATCTCCCCACCTCGTTTCCTTTCGTTTAGCATGGTGTACTAAAGCACGCAGTAAGTTATCTCCCCACCTCGTTTCCTTTCGTTTAGCATAGTGTACTAAAGCACGCAGTAAGTTATCTCCCACCTCGTTTCCTTTCGTTTAGCATGGTGTACTAAACCACGCAGTAAGTTATCTCCCACCTCGTTTCCTTTCGTTTAGCATGGTGTACTAAAGCACGCAGTAAGTTATCCCACCTCGTTTCCTTTCGTTTAGCATGGTGTACTAAAGCACGAGTAAGTTATACTCCCCACCTCGTTTCCTTTCGTTTAGCATAGTGTACTAAAGCACGCAGTAAGTTATCTCCCCACCTCGTTTCCTTTCGTTTAGCATGGTGTACTAAAGCCGCAGTAAGTTATCTCCCCACCTCGTTTCCTTTCGTTTAGCATGGTGTACTAAAGCACGAGTAAGTTCTCTCCCCACCTCGTTTCCTTTCGTTTCACAAAGCATGCAGTGTATCTCCCAAAGCCACGCAGTAAGTTATCTCCCCACCTCGTTTCCTTGCGTTTAGCATGGTGTACTAAGCACGAAGCGTACTCCCACCTCGGGCTTCCTTCGGGCTTAAGTTCTCTCCCCACCTCGTTTCCTTTCGTTTAGCATGGTGTACTAAAGCACGCAGTAAGTTATCTCCCCACCTCGTTTTCCTTTCGTTTAGCATGGTGTACTAAAGCACGCAGTAAGTTATCTCCCCACCTCGTTTCCTTTCGTTTAGCATAGTGTGCTAAAGCACGCAGTAAGTTATCCCCACCTCGTTTCCTTTCGTTTAGCATGGTGTACTAAAGCACGAGTAAGTTATCTCCCCACCTCGTTTCCTTTCGTTTAGCATAGTGTACTAAAGCACGAGTGTTATCTCCCCACCTCGTTTCCTTTCGTTTAGCATAGTGTACTAAAGCACGCAGTAAGTTATCCCCACCTCGTTTCCTTTCGTTTAGCATAGTGTACTAAAGCACGCAGTAAGTTATCTCCCACCTCGTTTCCCTTTTCGTTTAGCATAGTGTACTAAAGCATACGCAGTAAGTTATCTCCCCACCTCGTTTCCTTTAAGTTTAGAATAGTGTACTGAAGCACGCAGTAAGTTATCTCCCCACCTCGTTTCCTTTCGTTTAGCATGGTGTACTAAAGCACGCAGTAAGTTATCTCCCCACCTCGTTTCCTTTTGTTTAGCATGGTGTACTAAAGCACGAGTGTTATCTCCCCCACGCAGTAAGTTATCTCCCACCTCGTTTCCTTTCGTTTAGCATAGTGTACTAAAGCACGCAAAGTTATCTCCCCACCTCGTTTCCTTTCGTTTAGCATGGTGTACTAAAGCACGCAGTAAGTTATCTCCCCACCTCGTTTCCTTTCGTTTAGCATAGTGTACTAAAGCACGCAGTAAGTTATCTCCCCACCTCGTTTCCTTTCGTTTAGCATAGTGTACTAAAGCACGCAGTAAGTTATCTCCCCACTCGTTTCCTTTCGTTTAGCATGGTGTACTAAAGCACGCAGTAAGTTATCTCCCCACCTCGTTTCCTTTCGTTTAGCATGGTGTACTAAATCACGCAGTAAGTTATCTCCCCACCTCGTTTCCTTTCATTTAGCATAGTGTACTAAAGCACGCAGTAAGTTATCTTCCCACCTCGTTTCCTTTCGTTTAGCGTGGTGTACTAAAGCACGCAGTAAGTACACCATCATACCTTTGGAATAAGTGTCTTTTCAGATTCCACAATGATTCTTTCAGTTGTGGATGTTTCATGTAGTCAGCGTGTAACAACTGCTATATCTGAAAAGAAAAATGAACAATGGCACCCGGTATATAACCTAATAGTTTAGCGCCATACCGGCAGGTGGAATCCCCTACACATAACGGCTACCGCACCTCTCTTGCTCTTGGTCCTCATCTTTGTAAGGCACCTTGATTGGAGCACCTGTGTTTAATCAGTTTCTTTATAAACAGTATTTAGTGAACTCCATGACCGTAGCTAAAGCAGGCTATGAGCAGCACACACGTAGACTAAGTGAGTGTTTCTGAGCGAAATTGGAGAAGACCGGTCACCCAGCCTTTGGGAATCTCGCTCCACGATCCAGTCAAATTGAGAACGCTCTGTCTCCGTTTCGGCATCGCTCACATACTCTGGTCCCTACCAGGCTACTGTGTTGCACTGGTAAATGCTTCACAATGTATTTTTGTAGGCCAGAGCCTGGAAACAATTGAAATAATCTAGTGTAAATAATTCATTTTGGTTCCTTCTCAGGCTGCTGACCAACTTAGTGTTTATATGCTGTTTAATATGACATGTAGCCTTATTTGACCAGGGTCCGGTCTAAGGCACTGCACCTCAGTGATAGAAGCGTCACTACAGACCTGGTTCGATTCCAGGCTGTATCACAACCGGCAGTGATTGCACAATTGGCCCAGCGTCATCAGGGTGTGTAGTAAGAATGTATTCTTAACTGACTTGACAAGTTAAATAAAGTTTACAAATACCATTTAAAAAAAAAATCATGTTCATCATTTCATGTTTATTCAAATACCTTTCATTCACATCCATATTGTTTGGTTTCAATACTTAAAAACAATTGGTAGGTCCAGGTAGTCCAAAAAATAGATTAAACTGCGATTTAAATTGTGATATAAATGAATGGAGTGATTTGGAGCCATGTTTTTTTCTGTGAGGAAGCGATAGGAAAGGAGTGGAGAGCCACGCCCACTCATCTGGATTTCCAACCCCCTCCTTACACATAAAGGACGTGGAGAGCCACGCCCACTCATCAGAATTTCCAACCCCTCCTCTTACATAAAGGACGGAGAGCCACGCCCACTCATCAGTATTTCCAACCCCTCCTCTACATAAAGGACGTGGAGGACGCCTGCTCATCAGGATTTCCAACCCCCACCTCTACATAAGGACGTGGAGAGCCACGCCCACTCATCAGTATTTCCAACCCCCACCTCTACATAAAGGACGTGGAGAGCCACGCCCACTCATCAGTATTTCCAACCCCTCCTCTACATAAAGGACGTGGAGAGCCACGCCCACTCATCTGGATTTCCAACCCCCTCCTCTACATCAAGGACGTGGAGAGCCACGCCCACTCATCAGGATTTCCAACCCCCACCTCTACATAAAGGACGTGGAGAGCCACGCCCACTCATCAGTATTTCCAACCCCACCTCTACATAAAGGACGTGGAGAGCCACGCCCACTCATCAGTATTTCCAACCCCCACCTCTACATAAAGGACGTGGAGAGCCACGCCCACTCATCAGTATTTCCAACCCCTCCTCTACATAAAGGACGTGGAGAGCCACGCCCACTCATCAGTATTTCCAACCCCACCTCTACATAAAGGACGTGGAGAGCCACGCCCACTCATCAGGATTTCCAACCCCTCCTCTACATAAAGGACGTGGAGAGCCACGCCCACTCATCAGTATTTCCAACCCCACCTCTACATAAAGGACGTGGAGAGCCACGCCCACTCATCAGGATTTCCAACCGCTGCTCACATGCTCTGACCCCAACCCCTCCTCTACATAACGGACTGGTCCATTCCGTTGTGTTGCACCACGTGTTTGTTGTTGTGTCGTCGTGGCAACATGTCTTTCAGCTGGTAGTGGCCCATGCGCCTGTGTTTATAGTAAGAGGAGTAGGTGAAACAGGAGACAACCAAGAGGATCACCACCGCAGCTGCAGCCAGCCCTGCAATGATGGGCAGGTAGTCCACTAGAGGGCAGGAGAGTAGAAAGAGAGGAGAGGGAGATGCAGAGGAGAGGAGGAGGAGGGAGGAGAGGAGGAGGAGAGGAAGGGAGGAGGAGGAAGGAAGATGCAGAGGAGAGGAGGAGGAGGAGGAGAGGAGGAGGAGGAGGAGAGGAAGGGAGATGCAGATGGGGCAGAGGGGAGGAGGAGAGGAGGAGGAGAGGAGGAGGAGAGGAAGGGAGATGCAGATGGGGCAGAGGGGAGGAGGAGAGGAGAGGAGGAGGAGGAGGAGGAGGAGAGGAAGGGAGGAGAGGAAGGGAGATGCAGATGGGGCAGAGGGGAGGAGGAGAGGAGAGGAGGAGGAGAGGAGGAGGAGAGGAGGAGGAGGAGGAGAGGAAGGGAGATGCAGATGGGGCAGAGGGGAGGAGGAGAGGAGAGGAGGGAGGAGAGGAGGAGGAGAGGAAGGGAGATGCAGATGGGGCAGAGGGGAGGAGGAGAGGAGAGGAGGAGGAGGAGGAGAGGAGGAGGAGAGGAGGAGGGAGGAGGAGGAGAGGAGTAGGAGAGGAAGGGAGATGCAGATGGGGCAGAGGGGAGGAGGA
>NW_027000611.1:0-8454 GCF_036934945.1 Oncorhynchus masou masou
TGTGTGGTGTTTGTGTGTGTGTTGTGTGTTCATGCCTATAGGCCAAATGAGGTCCGCAGTGTGTGTGTGTGTGTGTGTGTGTGTGTGTGTGTGTGTGTGTGTGTGTGTGTGTGTGTGTGTGTGTGTGTGTGTGGATGAACATTCCAGTCATCATCTAATGACTGAGACCTTGATTAGCTGAATCCCGGGTGTGTCTCAATTTGCCTGCAAGCATATGCACACGCACGCACGCACACACACACACACACACATGACGACGACACACTGCAGACCTCTATCGCGCCTATAGGCATGAACACACACGCACACACACACATACACATACACATACACACACACACACACACACACACACACACACACACACACACACACACACACACACACACACACACACACACACACACACACTGCAGACCTCATCGGCCTATAGACATGAATTAGATACAAACACTACCAAAGAGACTCATTAACAACTTACAGTTTTTTTTTATTGCTAAACGACAGGACACAACTGGAGTCACATGCAAACTCTAACTACA
The DNA here is from genome assembly GCF_036934945.1 of Oncorhynchus masou masou. Lineage (NCBI taxonomy): Eukaryota > Metazoa > Chordata > Actinopteri > Salmoniformes > Salmonidae > Oncorhynchus > Oncorhynchus masou. The sequence continues at coordinate 543 of NW_027000611.1, forward strand.
GTCTGCACAGCAGCAGTTCATGTGGACCAAACTCTAGTTCGTTTTTCATTGCTTGAACACAGTTTTCAAAACTCTACACACTTATCCCATGACTTTAACCACAACCTGCACAACACTGTGGATTTACAGCACTTTGTTCAAATGCTAACACACTGCTGTCAAAACTGTGAACCACACATTCAAAACGGAATAGATTTCAGCCTTGTGCCTTTCAAACACTGCTGATTGCAATTTCAGCTGAAAGGCTAAGCAGGTGTCTTGTTTTAGACTTGTTAGTGAACACACACACATATTACAGTATATATAGGTAGAGCTCAGAAAGACTCATTTTGGAAATGGAACAAGGAAGATGGGTTCGTGGAGGGAGAAGGGTGGCAGGGAGAGGGCTGGATGCGTGGAGGAAGACAAAGAAGACAAAGAGCTGTTATTTTCATAGATGAAATAAGGGCTACACTTATAGACCATGTCGTGAACCATGGTCTCATTGAAAGAGGCAGGGTTGAGGGTGCAACCCAATCTGCAAAGATCCACAGTGGCATCTGTAATGCAAATTTTCCATCATACAAACAGGTAAGAGTTACATCCTTACAGTAAATGAAAACATTACAGGAATCTATTTTGTATTGCAATTATAGAATATTTACACAGATATATATTACAGTAAGTTTGACTGTAAAATATATTTTTACAACAGGACCAGGCTGCCCCAACAGGGGGAAGAGGAAAATATTTTCAGATGCTTTAGGAAAATGCTATTGTTGACATGGTTGTTGTCAACAATGCAATAAAACTGTGGGAGATTCAAGATAGAGTGCTGGCTGATAATGATATATTGAAAAATTAATTCTGTCAGCACAACAACTATTGCTTGAGTCCTAAAGAAACACCAAGCTACAATGAACAGTTATACACTGTACCGTTCGAGAGAAACAGTGAACGGTAAAAGACTGTGTTATGAACTTGAGTGAAGACCCAAACGCGGTTTTAACAGAAAACAGAGTTCTTTAATAAAAAACAGGAATGGCATAAATCCTCTTCCAACGTAGTCAATGGAACAAAAGAACGTAGTATAATGCAGGTTGCACCTGCCATGCAGACTCCGACAGGACAGGACAAGGTGGAAGCAAACGACAGCTTGCTTCTGGCATCAAAAAACACAAACAAGAATCAGACACTGAAAGTAGCAGGAACAGAGAAAGAAATAGAGACCTAATCAGAGGGGGAAGAGAGAACAGGTGGGGAAAGAGAGAATGAGCTAGTTAGGGGAAATGTAGAACAGCTGAGGGATGAGAGACAGAGAAGGTAACCTAAAAAGACCAGCAGAGAGAGAGAATGAAGAGAAAGGACAGGAACAGACATAACAAGACATGACAGTACCCCCCACTCACCGAGCGCCTCCTGGCGCACTCGAGGAGGAAACCTGGCGGCAACGGAGGAAATCATCGATCAGCGAACGGTCCAGCACGTCCCGAGAGGGAACCCAACTCCTCTCCTCAGGACCGTACCCCTCCCAATCCACTAGGTACTGATGACCACGGCCCCGAGGGCGCATGTCCAAAATCTTACGAACCCTGTAGATGGGTGCGCCTCGACAAGGATGGGGGAGGGACGAGCGGGGGCGCGAAGAACGGGCTTAACACAGGAGACATGGAAGACCGGGTGAACGCGACGAAGATAGCTGGAGAAGAAGTCGCACTGCGACAGGATTAATGACCTGGGAAATACGGAACGGACCAATGAACCGCGGGGCCAACTTGCGAGAAGCTGTCTTAAGGGGAAGGTTCTGAGTGGAGAGCCATACTCTCTGACCGCAACAATATCTAGGACTCTTGGTCCTACGCTATTAGCGGCCCTCACAGTCTGCGCCCTATTACGGCAAAGTGCCGACCTGACCCCCTTCCAGGTGCGCTTCGCAACGCTGGACAAAAGCCTGAGCGGAGGGGACGCAGGACTCGGCGAGCTGAGATGAGAACAGCGGAGGCTGGTACCCGAGGCTACACTGAAAAGGGGATAGACCGGTAGCAGACGAGGGAAGGAAGTTGTGGGCGTACTCTGCCCAGGGAGCTGTTCTGACCAAGACGCAGGGTTACGAAAAGAAAGACTGCGTAAAATGCGACCAACAGTCTGATTGGCCCGTTGGGCTTGACCGTTAGACTGGGGATGAAAGCCGGACGAGAGACTGACGGAAGCCCCAATCAAACGGCAAAACTCCCTCCAAAATTGAGACGTGAACTGCGGGCCTCTGTCGGAAACGACGCCAGACGGAAGGCCATGAATTCGGAAAACATTCTCGATAATGATCTGAGCCGTCTCCTTAGCAGAAGGGAGCTTATCGAGAGGAATGAAATGAGCCGCCTTAGAGAATCTATCGACAACCGTAAGAATAACTGTCTTCCCGCTGATGAAGGCAGTCCGGTGATAAAATCTAAAGCGATGTGAGACCACGGTCGAGAGGGAATGGGAAGCGGTCTGAGACGGCCGGCAGGAGGAGAGTTCCCAGATTTAGTCTGCGCGCAGACCGAACAAGCGGCGACAAATCGACGCGCGTCACGTTCCCGAGTGGGCCACCAGAAACGCTGGCGAATGGAAGCGAGCGCACCCCCGAAGGCCGGGGTGGCCGGCTAACTTGGCAGAGTGGGCCCACTGAAGAACGGCCGGACGAGTAGGAACGGGAACGAACAGAAGGTTCCTAGGACAAGCTCGCGGCGACGGAGTGTGAGCGAAGTGCTTGCTTTACCTGCCTCTCAATTCCCAGACAGTCAACCCGACAACACGCCCTCAGGGAGAATCCCATCGGGGTCGGTGGAGACCTCAGAAGAACTGAAGAGACGAGATAAAGCATCAGGTTTGGTGTTTTTGAGCCCGGACGATAAGAAATAACAAACTCGAAACGAGCGAAAAACAGAGCCCAACGAGCCTGACGCGCATTAAGTCGTTTGGCTGAACGGATGTACTCAAGGTTCCTATGGTCAGTCCAAACGACAAAAGGAACGGTCGCCCCTCCAACCACTGTCGCCATTCGCCTAGGGCTAAGCGGATGGCGAGCAGTTCGCGATTACCAACATCATAGTTACGTTCTGACGGCGATAAGCGATGAGAGAAAAACGCGCAAGGATGGACCTTGCCGTCAGAGAGAGCGCTGAGAAAGAATGGCTCCCACGCCCACCTCTGACGCGTCAACCTCAACAACAAACTGTCTAGAGATGTCAGGTGTAACAAGAATAGGTGCGGATGTAAAACGATTCTTAAGAAGATCAAAAGCTCCCTGGGCGGAAACGGACCACTTAAAGCACGTCTTAACAGAAGTAAGGGCTGTGAGAGGAGCTGCCACCTGACCGAAATTACGGATGAAACGACGGTAGAAATTAGCGAAGCCCAGAAAGCGCTGCAGCTCGACGCGTGACTTAGGAACGGGCCAATCAATGACAGCCTGGACCTTAGCGGGATCCATCTTAATGCCCTCAGCGGAAATAACGGAACCGAGAAAAGGGACAGAGGCGGCATGAAAAGTGCACTTCTCAGCCTTCACATAAAGACAGTTCTCCAAAAGGCGCTGGAGGACGCGTGGGCCGCACGTGCTGAACATGAATCGAGAGAGACGGTGAAAAAATCAGGATATCATCCATGTAAACGAAAACAAAAATGTTCAGCATGTCTCTCAGGACGTCGTTAACTAGTGCCTGAAAGACAGCTGGAGCGTTAACGAGGCCGAAAGGAAGAACCCGGTATTCAAAGTGCCCTAACGGAGTGTTAAACGCCGTCTTCCACTCGTCCCCTCCCTGATGCGCACGAGATGGTAGGCGTTACGAAGGTCCAATTTGGTGAAAACCTGGCTCCCTGCAGGATCTCGAAGGCTGAAGACATAAGAGGAAGCGGATAACGATTCTTAACTGTTATGTCATTCAGCCTCGATAATCCACGCATGGGCGCAGGGACCCGTCCTTCTTCTGAACAAAAGAACCCGCGCCGGCGGGGGGAGGAGGAGACTATGGTACCGCGTCGAGCGAAACCGACAAATAATCCTCGAGAGCCTTACGTTCGGGAGCCGACAGAGAGTATAATCTACCCCGGGGGGAGTAGTTCCCGGAAGGAGATCAATACTACAGTCATACGACCGGTGTGGAGGGAGAGAAGTGGCCTTGGAACGACTGAACACCGTGCGCAGATCGTGATACTCCTCCGGCACCCCTGTCAAATCGCCAGGCTCCTCCTGTGAAGAAGAGACAGAGGAAACAGGAGGGATAGCAGACATTAAACAGGTTACATGACAAGAAACATTCCAGGATAGGATAGTATTACTAGACCAATTAATAGAAGGGTTATGGCGCACTAGCCAGGGATGACCCAAAAACAACAGGTGTAAAAGGTGAACGAAAAATTAAAAAAAAGAAATGGTTTCGCTATGATTACCAGAGACAGTGAGGGGTTAAAGGCAGCGTCTCACGCTGAATCTTGGGGAGAGAACTACCATCTAAAGCGAACAAGGCCCTGGGCTCCCTAACTGTCTGAGAGGAATGTCATGTTCCCGAGCCCAGGTCTCGTCCATAAAACAGCCTCCGCCCCAGAGTCTATCAAGGCACTGCAGGGAGCAGATGAACCGGGGCCAGCGGAGATGGACCGGAAAGGTAGTGCGAGGATCCAGAAGGAGAGGCCTGAGTAGTTGCGTCACCAGTAGCCCTCCCCTTACTGATGAGCTCTGGCCTTTTACTGGACATGAGGTGACAAATGACCAGCGGAGCGCAGCAGAGACAGAGGCGACAGGATTCTCCGTTCCCTCTCCTTGGCCGAGATGCGAATACCCCCGCTGCATAGAGGCTCAGCATCCGAGCCGGCGGAGGAGGGTGGCAGTGATGCGGCAGGTGGCAGTGATGTGGAGAGGGGAGCAATGGAGAACGTGAGCTCCTTTCCACGAGCCCGGCGACGAAGATCAAACCGTCGCTTCATGCGAATAGCGAGCTATTAAGGAGTCCAGACTGGAAGGAACCTCCCGGGAGAGGATCTCATCCTTAACTCGACGTGGAGACCTCCAGAAAACGAGCGAGCAAAGCCGGCTCGTTCCAGTCACTAGAGGCAGCGAGAGTGCGAAACTCAATAGAATAATCCGTTATGGATCTATTCCCCTGACATAGGGAAGACAGGGCCCTGGAAGCCTCCTCGCCAAAAACAGAACGGTCAAAAACCCGTATCATCTCCTCCTTAAAGTCCTGATACTGGTTAATACATTCAGCCCTCGCTCCCAGACTGCCGTGCCCCACTCACGCGCTCCGTCCGGTAAGGAGAGAAATGACGTAGGCGATGCGGGCTGCGCTCCTGGAGTAAGTGTTGGGCTGGAGAGAGAACACCACATCACACTGAGTGAGGAATGAGCGGCACTCAGTGGGCTCCCAGAGTAACACGGCGGGTTGTTGATCCTGGGCCCGGAGACTCGGAAACCCTGGAAGTGGGCGGTGGATCGAGGTGGAGTTGGTGAACCCGTCTTGTGAGGTCGGAGACTTGGACGGCCAGGGTCTCAACGGCATGTTGAGCAGCAGACAATTCCTCCTCGTGTCTGCCTAGCATCGCTCCCTGGATCTCGACGGCGGAGTGAAAGGGTCCGGAGCCGCTGGGTCCATTCTTGGTCTGATTCTTCTGTTATGAACTTGAGTGAAGACCCAAACGCGGTTTTAACAGAAAACAGAGTTCTTTAATAAAACAGGAAATGGCATAAATCCCTCTTCCAACGTAGTCAATGGAACAAAAGAACGTAGTATAATGCAGGCTGCACCTGCCATGCAGACTCCGACAGGACAGGACAAGGTGGAAGCAAACGAGACGACAGCTTGCTTCTGGCATCAAAAAACACAAACAAGAATCAGACACTGAAAGTAGCAGGAACAGAGAAAGAAATAGAGACCTAATCAGAGGGGGAAGAGAGAACAGGTGGGGAAAGAGAGAATGAGCTAGTTAGAGAAATGATGTAGAACAGCTGAGGGATGAGAGACAGAGAAGGTAACCTAAAAAGACCAGCAGAGAGAGAGAATGAAGAGAAAGGACAGGAACAGACATAACAAGACATGACAGTCTGAGGTTACGTACACAGCTATACAAAATATTTACGGTAAAAAAACACTAACATTTCTACAGTAAAACTGTGCACTTACTGTTTTTCAGAGAGTAATGGAGGTGGAAGCACTGGAAAGACCACGTTCATTTGTATTTATCGATGAAGCTGGATTTAACCTTGCCAAAACACGGCGCAGAGGAAGGAATGTTATAGGTCAGCGGGCCATCAGGAGGTTCCAGGCCAAAGGGGGGAAATATCACCATGTGTGTTACAATGGCCAATGTGATGGTTTGCTTCTCAACACACCACTCATTGGCTCCATAACACAGAAAGGCGTATAGCTTTCCCTAGAACAGCTCTATGCTCAGCTAGTGCCAGCAGAACAGGGGGAGCCAGTAAGAAACCCCCAAGTTGTTGTCATAGTTTGCGATAACGTTGCTTTTCACCACTCTGCAGCTGTCACAGATTGGTTTGCAGCAAATCACAGATTTATGGTTTTGTACCTGCCTGCATATTCACCCTTCCTCAACCCAATAGAGGAGTTTTTCTCTGCCTGGAGGTGGAAAGTGTTTGGTCACCACCCACATGACCAAATGTCTCTTTTGGAATCCATGCGTGCCGGATGTGAGGACATGAGTCCAGAGGACTGCCAGGGATGGATAAGGCACTCCAGAAGGTTCTTCCCCAGGTGCATGGCAAGAGAAAACATTAGATGTGATGTTGAAGAAAACCTGTGGCCTGATGCTAGAGAGAGGCAGGATTAGCCCCTCAATTATTTGTTTGAATTACAGTATGTACTTTTAGTTTCTACCTTTTTCTCATTACTGTAATTCCGTAAATTACTACAGACTATTGAAGCAAACTGCTAATTTTCATTTACCTTAAAAGAATTGTTATGTTCTAAAATTTTAAGAAATCATGTGAAAGAATGTCACTCTTTCTTTGAAGAAAATATTACTTTGTATGAAGTCACTGAAATTGTTCAAACTGTAAAGATGAAAAGTTTGTATTTTCTGTATTGTTGTTTGATGCTAGTGTTTTTACCTCAGTGTGTTCTGAGTGACAGTGTGTGTTATCACAGTGAGGGTTGTGCATAGTGTTTGGCTGCACCGGAGCGTGTTTTGAGCCATGTGTTAAGAGTTGTGTTGCTTGTAATGAGTTTTGCAGGTGATGTGAACTGTTTAGCTCAGCTGACTGTTGGTAGTGCAGACTGTAGTTAGAGTTTTGCACATGTGACTCCAGTTGTGCCCACTGTCGTTTAGCAATTGAAAAAAACTGTAACACACATGTCCTCATTCTCTTATTTTTTTGTAAAATGACACTATTGTGTGTGTGTCTGGGTGTGTGTGTGTGTGTGTGTGTGTGTGTGTGTGTGTGTGTGTGTGTGTGTGTGTGTGTGTGTGTGTGTGTGTGTGTGTGTGTGTGTGTGTGTGTGTGCGTGTGTGCGTGCGTGTGTGTTCATGCCTATAGGCCGATGAGGTCTGCAGTGTGTGTGTGTGTGTGTGTGTGTGTGTGTGTGTGTGTGTGTGTGTGTGTGTGTGTGTGTGTGTGTGTGTGGTGTGTGTGAATGTGTCAGACCTTGAGTTGTACATTACTGTTCTGTGATATATCATCACTAGAGCCTTGTGGACTCAACATATACACACAGACAGACACACAGAGACACAGAGACAGAGATACACACACAGACTCTTTGACTGATGAGGACCGGGCTTCAAGGTCTTGAATGTTAAAATGGATAGACAGTAATCTGTCCTACAAGCCTTGACTAATGGACCAATGAGCGAGGGAGAGAGGAAGAGAGGGAGAGAGGGGAGACAGGGAGAGAGGGAGACAGGGAGGGAGGGAAAGAGGGAGAGGGAGGGAGGG
>NW_027000612.1:0-8454 GCF_036934945.1 Oncorhynchus masou masou
GGAACATTTCGACAATCACCGTATGGTTAGTGAGAAAGTCCCTATTGGAACTGTACGGTCCCTTACTAGACGTCCGAAAAACATTTTAGAAATTGGGGTGGCGTCGGGGCCGAGCGGTAGGGCCAGACCTACGGGAAGTCATCAAATGAACTTTGTCGGACATTCGGTTTTCGTTTAATAAAATAAACAAATTTTAGCCCATTTTTGCGCAATGCCGAATATCCCACAAGAGGGCATAAGCAATCATATTGCTATTGGACAAACATCACGAATCACGACGTGCCATATCTCGGGAAACCGAAAATATTTCGAAGCCGAAACTTGGTGAGCGTAGGTTTGGCATTATGGGAAGATGGCCCCCGAACAAGATGGCGTCTAGGGGCTCCAACGGTTTTTGAGTTATGGCCATATTTCTGGGATTAAAGGTCCAAAATGAAAATAGAGAAAAGATTTTTTTCACTTCACGTCAAAGTCAAGGAGCCTCCGGTGTCAATAAAAAAAATCGGCCATTTATCTATCGTCATTTACGAGAAATCGTACGTTGACCAGATCGTGATGTTCAGATATAGGTGTTTTTTTCAACGGTTACAGATCCAGTTGCAGGGTGTTCATACGAGTATTTTTAAATGTGCTGCGGAGCTCTGCGACATTTCTGTGATTTTCTATGATTTTCTGAAATAACACACACTCACTAAACCCTCCGTAAATAACTCAGTTCTTAACGTAAAGACTTAAAACTCAGGATTCTGTAAAGGCATACCCCAATGAGGATATGAGTTTATTTATAGCTTCCTGTGCCAACCGGAAGTGCCATAATTGGTGTCTCAGGGGCTGTTTGGAAGGGTTAAAAAAATCAGATCTGTCCAAAACTTCATATGTGTGATTAGACAACCCCCATGAACTGTAAATCAGTCATTTTTCCCAACAGATGTCAAAGAAAAGCTCTCACACACACACACAGCAAGGATGGAGTGACAAAGCGTGGTGTTTAAAGACACAGAGAGCAGGCAATGGCATAAACATAATCCCAAGGCAGGGCCGAGTCCAACGAGGTGCCCCGCTTGACCGTAGCTCACTCGGTCTGAGCGCAGCGACCATGAGAAAAATAGGCCCACAATGAAGCCTGCACCACAATGTCATTTGATTTTGGGTGACAGCGGCGGAACCGTTAGGTTTAGAAGGACAATTCAAACACAGGACTGTTCCTAAGGTCCTCCCGATCTGTGCAAGCCTAACCTTGACTGTGTGGCATTAACCTTTCACAGTTAAAAGAAGGTGTTTACAAAAAAACAGTGTGCATTGACTTCTCTCCCCATAGGAATACATTGCCTGCTCCCTAAATACAACCTGGGGTCTTTATGGGTTATGAATGCTGTATGAACCTGTCTTCTATGACATTCCATCAGACCACTATGAGGTCTACCTGTGTCGATTCTAAGCTTCCTGGAGCAACCGGAAGTGGTTAAATTGACCCAAAAGGTATTTGGATGTACATCACCTCGAAAGGTGCCGAGGCCTCTGCATTATTCAACCCTGTGTAGATCAGTCAATTCTCAACTTAAAGACTTAAAACTCAGGATTCCCTAGGTTTCTATGTCAGTCAAGACATGTGTGTATTTATAGCTTCCTGTGCCAACCGGAAGTGCCATAATTGGTGACTCAGGGGCTGTTTGGAAGGGTTAAAAAAATCAGATCTGTCCAAAACTTCATATGTGTGATTAGACAACCCCCATGAACTGTAAATCAGTCATTTTTCCCAACAGATGTCAAAGAAAAGCTCTCACACACACACACAGCAAGGATGGAGTGACAAAGCGTGGTGTTTAAAGACACAGAGAGCAGGCAATGGCATAAACATAATCCCAAGGCCGTGCCGAGTCCAACGAGGTGCCCCTCTTGACCGTAGCTCGCTCGGTCTGAGCGCAGCGACCATGAGAAAAATAGGCCCACAATGATGCCTGCACCACAATGTCATTGGATTTTGGGTGACAGCGGCGGAACCGTTAGGTTTAGAAGGACAATTCAAACACAGGACTGTTCCTAAGGTCCTCCCGATCTGTGCAAGCCTAACCTTGACTGTGTGGCATTAACCTTTCACAGTTAAAAGAAGGTGTTTACAAAAAAACAGTGTGCATTGACTTCTCTCCCCATAGGAATACATTGCCTGCTCCCCTAAATACAACCTGGGGTCTTTATGGGTTATGAATGCTGTATGAACCTGTCTTCTATGACATTCCATCAGACCACTATGAGGTCTACCTGTGTCGATTCTAAGCTTCCTGGAGCAACCGGAAGTGGTTAAATTGACCCAAAAGGTATTTGGATGTACATCACCTCGAAAGGTGCCGAGGCCTCTGCATTATTCAACCCTGTGTAGATCAGTCAATTCTCAACTTAAAGACTTAAAACTCAGGATTCCCTAGGTTTCTATGTCAGTCAAGACATGTGTGTATTTATAGCTTCCTGTGCCAACCGGAAGTGCCATAATTGGTGACTCAGGGGCTGTTTGGAAGGGTTAAAAAAATCAGATCTGTCCAAAACTTCATATGTGTGATTAGACAACCCCCATGAACTGTAAATCAGTCATTTTTCCCATAAAAATTCAAAGGAAAAATAAATCACACAGATACACAACTTGGATGGAGGGACGTATTGGGGTGTGTAGAGACTGACAGTGCCTCCAATAGTTAGCTTTGTTCGAGCTAAAAAAGAACCGTCAGACCTAGAGTTCCGAAACTTTAGAATCCTGTTCTAGACCTCAGGTAGATAGTGCGTGGTGAGTTACGGCGCTCTAGAATGTTCTCGGACCGAGAAACAGCGTCGAACATTTGCAATGACTTCAATTCATTTTGACCATTACGAAAATGGCGACATTTAGAAATGTCCCAGAGACACAAGACTAGGTGCATTGTGACCGTCTCGGCCCATAGAGACAGAACCCAACATCTCGGTCCGATAGCTCATTCAAGGACCCCGTAGCAAGGCATTGAAAAAAGTGGATTTTCAGCACCAATTAGGCTTTTACTCGGACACCAAATGACCTATCGGGCCGAAACTCGGGATTCGGGTCGCCTCACATAGGACTACACATAATGTCCGAACTGGCCCCGCAGCTAGAAAGTAACTATGTGTTTTATGGTTTTTTAATGTTTTGTACCGAAGGCCTTGTGAATTTTGGGCCAGCTCTGAAGTATGTTATACTTGGCTCCTAAATGAGTTGGGAAAAGTGGGTTTGGTGTCAGTTTGTATCAGTTTGGTGTCAGAATGATATCAAATTGACTGATGGACGGTGACTTGCAGGTGACTCTTGTCCATTAGCAATATGTTTAAGTGGTGAGGTACCATCACCAAAAGCGACATTCTGAAATCAACCCAAACGAGCGATGGAGAGGTACCAGTATCACTGCCCAGACATCCCTATGTCATCGGGCCAGTCAATTTGGCATTCCTGCATGATTTTTATGGCATGACAAATTGGTAATGGTGACTGCCCAGTTAACCATATGGCAAATGCACAGTGACTTTGAAAGAGTGAGAAAAATCACCAAATGGACATTCTGGAATCAACCCTAACGAGTGATGGAGAGGTACCAGAATCACTGCCAAGCCATCCCGAGTTCATCGGGCCAGTCAATTTGGCATTCCTGCACAAATTTTCAGTGACTTTGCAAAAGTAAGGAACATTTGCAATATGTTTTAACAGTGAGGTACCATCACCAAAAGCGACATTCTGAAATCAACCCAAACGAGCCATGGAGAGGTACCAGTATCACTGCCCAGCCATCCCGAGGTCATCGGGCCAGTCAATTTGGCATTCCTGCATGATTTTTAGCATGACAAATTGGTAATGGTGACTGCCCAGTTAACCATATGGCAAATGCACAGTGACTTTGAAAGAGTGAGAAAAATCACCAAATGGACATTCTGGAATCAACCCTAACGAGTGATGGAGAGGTACCAGAATCACTGCCAAGCCATCCCGAGTTCATCGGGCCAGTCAATTTGGCATTCCTGCACAAATTTTCAGTGACTTTGCAAAAGTAAGGAACATTTGCAATATGTTTTAACAGTGAGGTACCATCACCAAAAGCGACATTCTGAAATCAACCCAAACGAGTGATGGAGAGGTACCAGTATCACTGCCCAGCCATCCTGAGGTCATCGGGCCAGTCAATTTGGCATTCCTGCATGATTTTTATAGCATGACAAATTGGTGATGGTGACTGCCCAGTTAACCATATGGCAAATGCACAGTGACTTTGAAAGAGTGAGAAAAATCACCAAATGGACATTCTGGAATCAACCCTAAACATGGAGAGGTACCAATCACTGCCCAGACATCCCGAGGTCATCGGGCCAGTCAATTTGGCATTCCTGCAAAAATTTTCAGTGACTTTGCAAAAGTAAGGAACATTTGCAATATGTTTTAACAGTGAGGTACCATCACCAAAAGCGACATTCTGAAATCAACCCAAACGAGCCATGGAGAGGTACCAGTATCACTGCCCAGCCATCCCGAGGTCATCGGGCCAGTCAATTTGGCATTCCTGCAAAATTTTTAGTGACTTTGCAAAAGTAAGGAAATTTGCAATATGTTTTAAAGCGGTGAGGTACCATCACCAAAAGCGACATTCTGAAATCAACCCAAACGAGCGATGGAGAGGTACCAGTATCACTGCCCAGCCATCCCGAGTTCATCGGGCCAGTCAAGCATTCCTGCAAAAATTTTCAGTGACTTTGCAAAAGTAAGGAACATTTGCAATATGTTTTAACAGTGAGGTACCATCACCAAAAGCGACATTCTGAAATCAACCCAAACGAGCGATGGAGAGGTACCAGTATCACTGCCCAGACATCCCTATGTCATCGGGCCAGTCAATTTGGCATTCCTGCATGATTTTTATGGCATGACAAATTGGTGATGGTGACTGCCCAGTTAACCATATGGCAAATGCACAGTGACTTTGCAAAAGTGAGAAAACATGACCAAATGGACATTCTGAAATCAACACAAACAATGGCATCACCATAGTGTCCAGACTATGCCGAGTCCAACGAGGTGCCCCGCTTGACCGTAGCTCGCTCGGTCTGAGCGGCGACCATGAGAAAAATAGGCCCAATATGAAGCCTTCACCAGTACGTCATTTGATTTTGGGTGACAGCGGCGGAACCGTTAGGTTTAGAAAGACAATTCAACCACAGGACTGTTCCTAAGGTCCTCCTGATCTGTCCAAGCCTATCCTTGACCGTGTGACATTAACCCTTCACAGTCAAAAGAAGGTGTTTACATAAAAACAGTGTTCATTGACTTCTCTCCCCATAGGAATATATTGGCTGCTCCACTAAATACAACCTGGAGTCTATATGGGTTATGAATGTTGTATGAACCTGTCTTTGGTACCAGTCCATCAGACCACTATAAGGTCTACCTGTGTCGATTCTAAGCTTCCTGGACCAACCGGAAGTGGTCCAAATCGCCCTAAAAGTGTATACCCATACACTGCCTGCAATTTGATGGACATAGTGCATTGAACCCTGTGTAAATCAGTCAGTTTTCATGGTAAAGACTTAAAACTCAGGATTCTCTAATGGAATAGCCCAATGAGGATGTATGTTGAGTTACAGCTTCCTGTGCCAACCGGAAGTGCCATAATTGGTGTCTCATGGGCTGTTTGGAGGGGTTAAAAATATCAGATCTTTCCAAAACTTCATATATATGATTAGGCAACCCCCATGAACTGTAAATCAGTCATTTTTCCCATAAAAATTCAAAGGAAAACTAAATCACACAGATACACAACATGGATGGAGGGACGTATCATTGGGGTGCGTAGAGACTGACAGTGCCTCCAATAGTTAGCTTTGAATGATATCAAATTGACTGATGGACAGTGACTTGCAGGTGACTCTTGTCCATTAGCAATATGTTTAGCGGTGAGGTACCATCACCAAAAGCGACATTCTGAAATCAACCCAAACGAGCCATGGAGAGGTACCAGTATCACTGCCCAGCCATCCCGAGGTCATCGGGCCAGTCAATTTGGCATTCCTGCGTGATTTTTATAGCATGACAAATTGGTAATGGTGACTGCCCAGTTAACCATATGGCAAATGCACAGTGACTTTGAAAGAGTGAGAAAAATCACCAAATGGACATTCTGAAATCAACCCTAACGAGTGATGGAGAGGTACCAGAATCACTGCCAAGCCATCCCGAGTTCATCGGGCCAGTCAATTTGGCATTCCTGCACAAATTTTCAGTGACTTTGCAAAAGTAAGGAACATTTGCAATATGTTTTAACAGTGAGGTACCATCACCAAAAGCGACATTCTGAAATCAACCCAAACGAGCCATGGAGAGGTACCAGTATCACTGCCCAGACATCCCTATGTCATCGGGCCAGTCAATTTGGCATTCCTGCATGATTTTTATGGCATGACAAATTGGTGATGGTGACTGCCCAGTTAACCATATGGCAAATGCACAGTGACTTTGAAAAGTGAGAAAAATCACCAAATGGACATTCTGGAATCCCCTAGCGAGTGATGGAGAGGTACCAGAATCACTGCCCAGCCATCCCGAGTTCATCGGGCCAGTCAATTTGGCATTCCTGCAAAATTTTCAGTGACTTTGCAAAAGTAAGGAACATTTGCAATATGTTTTAACAGTGAGGTACCATCACCAGCGACATTCTGAAATCAACCCAAACGAGCCATGGAGAGGTACCAGTATCACTGCCCAGCCATCCCGAGGTCATCGGGCCAGTCAATTGGCATTCCTGCAAAAATTTTCAGTGACTTTGCAAAAGTAAGGAACATTTGCAATATGTTTTAACAGTGAGGTACCATCACCAAAAGCGACATTCTGAAATCAACCCAAACGAGCCATGGAGAGGTACCAGTATCACTGCCCAGACATCCCGAGGTCATCGGGCCAGTCAATTTGGCATTCCTGCATGATTTTTATAGCATGACAAATTGGTGATGGTGACTGCCCAGTTAACCATATGGCAAATGCACAGTGACTTTGCAAAAGTGAGAAAAATCACCAAATGGACATTCTGGAATCAACCCTAACGAGTGATGAAGAGGTACCAGAATCACTGCCAAGCCATCCCGAGTTCATCGGGCCAGTCAATTGGCATTCCTGCACAAATTTTCAGTGACTTTGCAAAAGTAAGGAACATTTGCAATATGTTTTAACAGTGAGGTACCATCACCAAAAGCGACATTCTGAAATCAACCCAAACGAGCGATGGAGAGGTACCAGAATCACTGCCCAGCCATCCCGAGTTCATCGGGCCAGTCAATTTGGCATTCCTGCATGATTTTTATGGCATGACAAATTGGTGATGGTGAATGCCCAGTTAACCATATGGCAAATGCACAGTGACTTTGCAAAAGTGAGAAAACATAAACAAATGGACATGATGAAATCAACACCACGAGTGATTGAAAGGAACAACAATCACTGCCCGGCCATCCGAGTTCATCAGGCCAGTCAATTTTGCATTTCTGAAGGATTTTTGAGCATGTCAAATTTCTTATGACATTTGGCCCCCACAAAACATATGCCTTATGCACAAGCAAAAAAAAAAAAAACCATTATAATAATAAAATATGACTAAAGTATGTTGATACAGTTCTTATACGTGTGTAACTGACACAAAATTGAAAAAAATTTCGAAAAACGGTCCAGAAAGCACTTTTTTAGGGGTGTGTGAAGTTTTTTATGAAATTTAATAATTTTTGACTTTTGACTTCTGACTTCCTATGAAATCATATTGCAGATGGACAAAACACATGCAATATGCGCAAGTAAAAAAAAAAAAAAAAAAAATTATGATAATAAAATATGACTAAAGTATGTTGATACAGTTCTTATACGTGTGTAACTGACACAAAATGCGAAAAAAATTTCGAAAAACGGTCCAGAAAGCACTTTTTTAGGGGTGTGTGAAGTTTTTATGAAATTTAAGAATTTTTGACTTTTGACTTCTGACTTCCTATGAAATCATATTGCAAATGGACAAAACATATGCAATATGCGCAAGTAAAAAAATTAAAAAAATTATGTTAATAAAATTGGACAAAGTATTTTCATACAGTTCTTATACATGTGTAATTGTCAAAAAAAGCGAAAGAATTTCGAAAAACGGTCCAGAAAGCACTTTTTTAAGGGGTGATACGTTTTTTTCAAAAATTCGTTTTTTTCAAAATTTGGCTTTTGGATGTTGACTTGGAGTCCAATACCAATATGAAAAACCATGGTGGAGTGCAATCGCCACCTGTTGGATTTTGAAGTGTTACAACTGGCAATACCCATATGGCAATAGCAGTAAACTTTGCATGAATCAACGCCGCTTTGGGTGGTATTGGCCAATGTGTGCATGGTTTGGCCTATGCCAATAATTTGCCATTCATTTTTGTCCACTACGGGGGTGAAATCCCTTA
>NW_027000613.1:0-8453 GCF_036934945.1 Oncorhynchus masou masou
GAGCCATGAAGGAGAGGGGAGCCATGAGGGAGAGGGGAGCTATAAAGGAGAGGGGAGCCATGAAGGAGGAGGGAGCCATGAAAGAGGAGGGAGCCATGAAGGAGAGGGGAGCCATGAGGGAGGAGGGAGCCATGAAGGAGAGGGGAGCCATGAAGGAGAGGGGAGCCATGAAGGAGAGGGGAGCCATGAAGGAGAGGGGAGCTATGAAAGAGAGGGGAGCCATGAACGAGAGGGGAGCCATGAAGGAGAGGGGAGCCATGAAGGAGAGGGGAGCCATGAAGGAGAGGGGAGCCATGAAGGAGAGGGGAGCCATGAAGGAGAGGGGAGCTATGAAAGAGAGGAGCCATGAAAGAGAGGGGAGCCATGAAGGAGAGGGGAGCCATGAGGGAGAGGGGAGCTATGAAAGAGAGGGGAGCCATGAAGGAGAGGGAGCCATGAAGGAGAGGGAGCCATGAAGGAGAGGGGAGCTATAAAGGAGAGGGGAGCCATGAAGGAGAGGGGAGCCATGAGGGAGAGGGGAGCCATGAAAGAGAGGGGAGCCATGAAGGAGAGGGGAGCCATGAAGGAGGAGGGAGCCATGAAGGAGAGGGGAGCCATGAAGGAGAGGGGAGCCATGAAGGAAAGGGGAGCCATGAAGGAGAGGGGAGCCATGAAGGAGAGGGAGCTATAAAGGAAAGGGGAGCTATGAAAGAGAGGGGAGCCATGAAAGGGAGGGGAGCCATGAAGGAGAGGGAGCCATGAGGGAGAGGGGAGCCATGAAGGAGAGGGAGCTATAAGGAGAGGGGAGCCATGAAGGAGAGGGGAGCCATGAGGGAGAGGGGAGCCATGAAAGAGAGGGAGCCATGAAGGAGAAGGGAGCCATGAAGGAGGAGGGGAGCCATGAAGGAGAGGGAGCCATGAAGGAGAGGGGAGCCATGAAGGAGAGGGGAGCTATAAAGGAGAGGGAGCCATGAAGGAGAGGGGAGCCATGAGGGAGAGGGAGCCATGAAAGAGAGGGAGCCATGAAGGAGAGGGGAGCCATGAAGGAGAGGGGAGCTATGAAGGAAAGGGGAGCCATGAAGGAGAGGGGAGCCATGAAGGAGAGGGGAGCTATAAAGGAAAGGGGAGCTATGAAAGAGAGGGGAGCCATGAAAGAGAGGGGAGCCATGAAGGAGAGGGGAGCCATGAAGGAGAGGGGAGCTATGAAGGAGAGGGGAGCCATGAAGGAGAGGGAGCCATGAAGGAGAGGGGAGCCATGAAGGAAAGGGGAGCCATGAAGGAGAGGGAGCCATGAAGGAGGGAGCTATAAAGGAAAGGGAGCTATGAAAGAGAGGGAGCCATGAAAGAGAGGGAGCCATGAAGGAGAGGGGAGCCATGAAGGAGAGGGGAGCTATAAAGGAGAGGGGAGCCATGAGGGAGAGGGGAGCCATGAGGGAGAGGGGAGCCATGAAGGAGAGGGGAGCCATGAAAGAGAGGGGAGCCATGAAGGAGAGGGGAGCCATGAAGGAGGAGGGAGCCATGAAGGAGAGGGGAGCCATGAAGGAGAGGGAGCCATGAAGGAAGAGGGGAGCCATGGGAGGGAGAGGGAGCTATAAAGGAAAGGGGAGCTATGAAAGAGAGGGGAGCCATGAAGGAGAGGGGAGCCATGAAGGAGAGGGGAGCCATGAAGGAGAGGGGAGCCATGAGGGAGAGGGAGCTATAAAGGAAGGGGAGCTATGAAAGAGAGGGGAGCCATGAAAGAGAGGGGAGCCATGAAGGAGAGGAGCCATGAAGGAGAGGGGAGCCATGAGGGAGAGGGGAGCCATGAAAGAGAGGGAGCCATGAAGGAGAGGGGAGCCATGAAAGAGAGGGAGCCATGAAGGAAAGGGGAGCCATGAAGGAGAGGGGAGCTATGAAAGAGAGGGGAGCCATGAAAGAGAGGGGAGCCATGAAGGAGAGGGGAGCCATGAAGGAAAGGGGAGCCATGAAGGAGAGGGGAGCCATGAAGGAGAGGGGAGCTATAAAGGAAAGGGAGCTATGAAAGAGAGGGGAGCCATGAAAGAGAGGGGAGCCATGAAGGAGAGGGGAGCCATGAAGGAGAGGGGAGCCATGAGGGAGAGGGGAGCTATAAAGGAGAGGGGAGCCATGAAAGAGAGGGGAGCCATGAAAGAGAGGGGAGCCATGAAGGAGAGGGGAGCCATGAAGGAGAGGGGAGCCATGAAGGAGAGGGGAGCTATGAAGGAGAGGGGAGCTATGAAAGAGAGGGGAGCCATGAAGGAGAGGGGAGCCATGAAGGAGGAGGGAGCCATGAAGGAGAGGGGAGCCATGAAGGAGAGGGGAGCCATGAAGGAGAGGGGAGCTATAAAGGAAGGGGAGCTATGAAAGAGAGGGGAGCCATGAAAGAGAGGGGAGCCATGAAGGAGAGGGGAGCCATGAAGGAGAGGGGAGCCATGAGGGAGAGGGGAGCTATAAAGGAGAGGGGAGCCATGAAAGAGAGGAGCCATGAAGGAGAGGGGAGCCATGAAGGAGAGGGGAGCTATAAAGGAGAGGGGAGCCATGAAGGAGAGGGGAGCCATGAGGGAGAGGAGCCATGAAAGAGAGGGGAGCCATGAAGGAGAGGGGAGCCATGAAGGAGGAGGGAGCCATGAAGGAGAGGGGAGCCATGAAGGAGAGGGGAGCCATGAAGGAAAGGGGAGCCATGAAGGAGAGGGGAGCCATGAAGGAGAGGGGAGCTATAAAGGAAAGGGGAGCTATGAAAGAGAGGGGAGCCATGAAAGAGAGGGGAGCCATGAAGGAGAGGGGAGCCATGAGGGAGAGGGAGCCATGAAGGAGAGGGAGCTATAAGGAGAGGGAGCCATGAAGGAGAGGGGAGCCATGAGGGAGAGGGGAGCCATGAAGGAGAGGGGAGCCATGAAGGAGAGGGGAGCCATGAAGGACGAGGAGCCATGAAGGAGAGGGGAGCCATGAAGGAGAGGGGAGCCATGAAGGAGAGGGAGCCATGAAGGAGAGGGGAGCCATGAAGGAGAGGAGCCATGAGGAGAGGGAGCCATGAAGAGAGGGAGTCATGAAGTAGAGGGGAGCCATGAAGGAGAGGGGAGCTATGAAGGAAGGGGAGCCATGAAGGAGAGGGAGCCATGAAGGAGAGGGGAGCTATAAAGGAAAGGGGAGCTATGAAAGAGAGGGGAGCCATGAAGGAGAGGGAGCCATGAAGGAGAGGAGCTATAAAGGAGAGGGAGCCATGAAGGAGGAGGGAGCCATGAAGGAGAGGGGAGCCATGAAGGAGAGGGAGCCATGAAGGAGGAGGGAGCTATAAAGGAAAGGGGAGCTATGAAAGAGAGGGGAGCCATGAAAGAGAGGGAGCCATGAGAGGAGAGGGAGCTATAAAGGAGAGGGGAGCCATGAAGGAGAGGGGAGCCATGAGGGAGAGGGGAGCCATGAAAGAGAGGGGAGCCATGAAAGAGGGGAGCCATGAAGGAGAGGGGAGCTATGAAGGAAAGGGGAGCCATGAAGGAGAGGGGAGCCATGAAGGAGAGAGGGAGCTATAAAGGAAAGGGGAGCTATGAAGGAGAGGGGAGCCATGAAGGAGAGGGAGCCATGAAGGAGAGGGGAGCTATAAAGGAGAGGGAGCCTATGAAGGAGAGGGAGCCATGAAGGAGAGGGAGCCATGAAGGAAAGGGGAGCCATGAGGGAGAGGGGAGCTATAACGGAGAGGGAGCTATGAAAGAGGGGGAGCCATGAAAGAGAGGGGAGCCATGAAGGAGAGGCTATAAAGAGGGGAGCCATGAAGGAGAGGGAGCCATGAAGGAGAGGGGAGCCATGAAAGAGAGGGGAGCCATGAAGGAGAGGGGGAGCCATGAAGGAGAGGGAGCCATGAAGGAGGAGGGAGCCATGAAGGAGAGGGAGCCATGAAGGAGAGGGAGCCATGAAGGAAAGGGAGCCATGAAGGAGAGGGGAGCCATGAAGGAGGGGAGCTATAGAGGAAAGAGGAGCTATGAAAGAGAGGGAGCCATGAAAGAGAGGGGAGCCATGAAGGAGAGGGGAGCCATGAAGGAGAGGGAGCCATGAGGGAGGAGGGGAGCTATAAAGGAGAGGGAGCTATGAAGGAAAGGGGAGCCATGAAGGAGAGGGGAGCTATAAAGGAGAGGGGAGCTATGAAAGAGAGGGGAGCCATGAAAGAGAGGGGAGCCATGAAGGAGAGGGGAGCCATGAAGGAGAGGGGAGCCATGAGGGAGAGGGGAGCCATGAAAGAGAGGGGAGCCATGAAGGAGAGGGGAGCCATGAAGGAGAGGGGAGCCATGAAGGAAAGGGGAGCCATGAAGGAGAGGGGAGCTATGAAAGAGAGGGGAGCTATAAAGGGAGGGGAGCCATGAAAGAGAGGGGAGCCATGAAGGAGAGGGGAGCCATGAAGGAGAGGGGAGCTATAAAGGAGAGGGAGCCATGAAGGAGAGGGAGCCATGAAAGAGAGGGAGCCATGAAGGAGAGGGGAGCCATGAAGGAGGAGGGAGCCATGAAGGAGAGGGGAGCCATGAAGGAGAGGGGAGCCATGAAGGAAAGGGGAGCCATGAAGGAAAGGGAGCCATGAAGGAAAGGGGAGCCATGAAGGAGAGGGGAGCTATAAAGGAAAGGGAGCTATGAAAGAGAGGGGAGCCATGAAAGAGAGGGGCCATGAAGGAGAGGGCCATGAGGGGAGGGGAGCCATTAAGGAGGGGAGCTATAAAGGAGAGGGAGCCATGAAGGAGAGGGAGCCATGAAGAGAGGGGAGCCATGAGGGAGAGGGGAGCCATGAAAGAGAGGGAGCCATGAAGGAGAGGGAGCCATGAAGGACGAGGGGAGCCATGAAGGAGAGGGGAGCCATGAAGGAGAGAGCCATAAGAAGGAGAGGGAGCTATAAAGGAGAGGGAGCCATGAAGGAGAGGCCATGAGGAGAGGGGAGCCATGAAAGAGAGGAGCCATGAAGTAGAGGGGAGCCATGAAGGAGAGGGGAGCTATGAAGGAAAGGGGAGCCATGAAGGAGAGGGGAGCCATGAAGGAGAGGGGAGCCATAAAGGAAAGGGGAGCTATGAAAGAGAGGGGAGCCATGAAGGAGAGGGGAGCCATGAAGGACAGGGGAGGTATAAAGGAGAGGGGAGCCATGAAGGAGAGGGGAGCCATGAAGGAGAGGGGAGCCATGAAGGAAAGGGGAGCCATGAAGGAGAGGGGAGCTATAAAGGAAAGGGAGCTATGAAGAGAGGGGAGCCATGAAAGAGGGGAGCCATGAAGGAGAGGGGGGAGCTATAAAGGAGAGGGGAGCCATGAAGGAGGGGAGCCATGAGGAGAGGGGAGCCATGAGGAGAGGGGAGCCATGAAGAGAGGGGAGCCATGAAAGGGGAGCCATGAAGGAGAGGGGCCATGAAGGAGGAGGGAGCCATGAAGGAGGGGAGCCATGAAGGAGAGGGAGCCATGAAGGAAAGGGAGCCATGAAGGAGAGGGAGCCATGAAGGAGAGGGAGCTATAAAGGAAAGGGAGCTATGAAAGAGAGGGAGCCATGAAAGAGAGGGGAGCCATGAAGGAGAGAGGGCCATGAAGGAGAGGGGAGCCATGAGGGAGAGGGGAGCTATAAAGGAGAGAGAGCTATGAAGGAAAGGGAGCCATGAAGGAGAGGGGAGCTATAAGGAGAGGGCTATGAAAGAGAGGGAGCCATGAAAGAGAGGGGAGCCATGAAGGAGAGGGAGCCATGAAGGAGAGGGGAGCCATGAGGAGAGGAGCCATGAAAGAGGGGAGCCATGAAGGAGAGGGAGCCATGAAAGAGAGGGAGCCATGAAGGAGAGGGGAGCCATGAAGGAAAGGGGACCATGAAGGAGAGGGGAGCTATGAAAGAGAGGGGAGCCATTGAAAGAGAGGGGAGCCATGAAGGAGAGGGGAGCCATGAAGGAGAGGGAGCCATGAAGGAGAGAGGGAGCCATGAAGGGAGGGGAGCCATGAAGGAGAGGGAGCTATAAAGGAGAGGGGAGCTATGAAAGAGAGGGGAGCCATGAAGGAGAGGGGAGCCATGAAGGAGGAGGGAGCCATGAAGGAGAGGGGAGCCATGAAGGAAAGGGGAGCTGATTGAAGGGAAAGAGAGGGGAGTCATGAAGGAGAGGGGAGCTATGAAGGAGTAGGGGAGCTAATGAAAGAGAGGGGAGCCATGAAGGAGAGGGGAGCCATGAAGGAGGAGGGAGCCATGAAGGAGAGGGAGCCATGAGGGAGAGGGGAGCTATAACGGGAGAGGGAGCTATAAATGATGAGTGGGAGCCAGAAAGAGAGGGTAACCATGAAAGAGAGGGGAACCATGAAAGCAGAGAAGAACCATGAAATAGGAACCATGAAAGCAGAGGGGGCACAGCGAAAGCAGAGGGGTGCCATGAAAGAGAGGGGAGACATGAAAGCAGAGGGCATGAAGAGACCCTTTTGCCTAACAAGAAGGAAACTATGCAGAGCTTTCATATGTGTTAGCGTTAGATAATGAATACCCCATCCTGGGTGGGCTTAGTGATGCGATGAAGAGCAGACAGGGAGTCGGCTGCTTCTGAGATCTACATAGTAACCGGGTAATGTACACTCCCTGTGCAGTGCAAGTAGCAACAGGTCTGACTGACAGATGTAATTACCAAAACAGCAAGATGTATGTTCATCATAATCAGTGACATCACATTGTGGTGGACATAATATTATGTCATTGTATCAAATCAGATCAAAACCTTTTGACTGTTAAAACACCATAAGTGCTACAAACAATAAGCAGACATTGTATTTCAATACTTATAATATTCCTTAAATATTTCTCACAGTGATGTTCTCAGTATGTCCAAAGTAGTGCTCCCTGGTTAGTGCTCCTGGTTAGAGCTCCCACCTAGTTGTCCTGGTTAGAGCCCGCTGGTTAGATAGTGCTCCCCTAGTTAGTGCTCCCTGGTTAGAGCCCGCTGGTTAGATACCTCTGGTTAGAGTCCCCTGGTTAGAGCCCCCTCGTTAAGATACCCCCCTGGTTAGAGCCCCTAGTTAGATACCCCAGGGTTAGAGCCCCCAATCGTTAGATAACCCCTGGTTAGAGCCCCCGGTTAGAGCCCCCAGGGTTAGAGCCCGCTAGTTAGTGCCCCCTGGTTAGAGCCTTAGTTAGTGCCTCCTGGTTAGAGCTCCCTGTTAGGTTTTCCTGGTTTGGGCTCCCTTGTTGTGAGCCCCTGGTTAGAGCCCCTGGTTAGAGCCCCCAGGTTAGTGCTCACTGGTTAGTGCCCCTGGCTCACTGGTTAGTGCCCCTGTTGTGAGCCCCTGTTAGTTAATATCTGGTTAGTGCCTGCTCGGTTAGTGCCCCTGGTTAATATCCCTGGTTCCTCAACTCTTCCATACCATCAAAAGCACACCCTCAGCGCAAGAATGCACCATGAGACCAGAGCAGCTGCTGCTGCTAGAGTGACTGATGGTGTGGAAGCCCCAAATACCTCCTTCCAATCACCAACCCTCAGATCTGCCATCCATCCCCCAACATCAAGTTGCCCATCTTTCCCCAACTAATCTTCTTGAAGTAGAAGATGTGCCATTCTGTCTAGATATGCTTGGAGTTCTTTGACCTCTTTCTATTGCCACGCCTCTGTCATCTAGGGGCTGCGCTAGTGTTTGTTCCACTGTGAGAATAATTACTTTAGATACATCTACTGCTGATACAGAGGAAGACAAGTGTCAATCCCTTGTGTCTCTGGAGGCCTAGCATACAAGTCTACACAACGAGTCTGAAGAGGATGAGGAGGAATGGCTAGACAGTTGGGCAGGGCCAAAAAATGTCAAAAGCACCATTAATGGTCATGTTACATGTGAACAGCTACTTTTATGATCTCAGGGATACTTGTTTGCAACAGTCACTCTGGGCAACCCCTTTCCTATTTCAAAAGGGCTAACTAAAAACCTCTCCTCTGTCTGCTTGTTCTCATGTTGATAAAATCAAAGGGGTTAGCCTACATCCGTAAATAGACTATTATCAATCAAAACACCTCTCTGTGTAGCCTGTAGATGACAACCACCCTTCTATTTGCTTTGTAAAAATAGCTTTTTACAGAAGCATCAGTCACAAAGTAAGAATGATAAAGGAACTGTTGGGTTGAAGGTTTAATTTCATCTGCCTGAGAAGTCCTAGTACCGAGAGGTCCTAGGGCCCTCCTGTCCACCTGAGAGGTCCCAGTGCTTGCAGTTCCCCTTGAGAGGTTCCAGTGCCTGCAGTGTGCCTGAAAGGCCCCAGTGCCTACAGTGTGCCTGAAAGGTCCCAGTGCCTACAGTGTGCCTGAAAGGTCCCAGTGCCTACAGTGTGCCTGAAAGGTCCCAGTGCCTACAGTGTGCCTGAAAGGTCCCAGTGCCTACAGTGTGCCTGAAAGGTCCCAGTGCCTACAGTGTGCCTGAAAGGTCCCAGTGCCTACAGTGTGCCTGAAAGGTCCCAGTGCCTACAGAGTGCCTGAAAGGTCCCAGTGCATGCAGTGTGCCTGGAAAGGTCCCAG
>NW_027000614.1:0-8451 GCF_036934945.1 Oncorhynchus masou masou
TTAGTGGTCGCTGGGCTATGCTAAGCTACAGTTAGGGTTTCTAGTGTTAGTGGTAGCTGGGCTATTCTAAGCTACAGTTAGGGTTTCTAGGGCTGGTGTTAGTGGTAGCTGGGCTATGCTAAGCTACAGTTAGGGTTTCTAGGAGCTGGTGTTAGTGGTAGCTGGGCTATTCTAAGCTACAGTTAGGGTTTCTAGGGCTGGTGTTAGTGGAAGCTGGGCTATGCTAAGCTAAAGTTAGATAGGGTTTCTAGGGCTAGTGTCACAATGGTAGCTGGGCTATTCTAAGCTACAGTTAGGGTTTCTAGTGTTAGTGGTAGCTAGGCTATTCTAAGCTACAGTTAGGGTTTCTAGGGCTGGCGGTAGTGGTAGCTGGGCTATGCTAAGCTACAGTTAGGGTTTCTAGTGTTAGTGGTAGCTGGGCTATTCTAAGCTACAGTTAGGGTTTCTAGGGCTGGTGTTAGTGGTAGCTGGGCTATGCTAAGCTACATTTAGGGTTTCTAGGGCTGGTGTTAGTGGTAGCTGGGCTATTCTAAGCTACAGTTAGACAAGGTTTCTAGGGCTGGTGTTAGTGGTAGCTGGGTTATGCTAAGCTACAGTTAGGGTTTCTAGGGCTGGTGTCAGGGGTAGCTGGGTTATGCTAAGCTGCAGTTAGGGTTTCTAGGGCTGGTGTTAGTGGTAGCTGGGCTATGCTAAGCTACAGTTAAGTTTCTAGGGCTAGTGTCAGTGGTAGCTGGGCTATTCTAAGCTACAGTTAGGGTTTCTAGGGCTTGTGGTAGCTGGGTTATGCTAAGCTACAGTTAGGGTTTCTAGGGCTTGTGTCAGTGGTAGCTGGGTTATGCTAAGCTACAGTTAGGGTTTCTAGGGCTGGTGTTAGTGGTCGCTGGGCTATGCTAAGCTACGGTTAGGGTTTCTAGGGCTTGTGTCAGTGGTATCTGGAGGCTTAGCTAAGCTAAAGTTAGATAGGTTTCTAGGAGCTGGTGTCAGTGGTAGCTGGGCTATGCTAAGCTAAAGTTAGATAGGGTTTCTAGGGCTTGTGTCAGTGGTATCTGGGCTTAGCTAAGCTAAAGTTAGATAGGGTTTCTAGGGCTGGTGTCAGTGGTAGCTGGGCTATGCTAAGCTAAAGTTAGATAGGGTTTCTAGGGCTGGTGTCAGTGGTAGCTGGGCTATGCTAAGCTACAGTTAGGGTTTCTAGGGCTAGTGTCAGTGGTAGCTGGGTTATGAGAGATTTCAGAAAGCTAAAGTTAGATAGGGTTTCTAGGGCTGGTGTCAGTGGTAGCTGGGCTATGCTAAGCTAAAGTTAGATAGGGTTTCTAGGGCTAGTGTCAGTGGTAGCTGGGCTGTGCTAAGCTACAGTTAGGGTTTCTAGGGCTTGTGTCAGTGGTAGCTGGGCTATTCTAAGCTACAGTTAGGGTTTCTAGTGTTAGTGGTAGCTAGGCTATTCTAAGCTACAGTTAGGGTTTCTAGGGCTGGCAGTAGTGGTAGCTGGGCTATGCTAAGCTACAGTTAGGTTTCTAGTGTTAGTGGTATCTGGGCTATTCTAAGCTACAGTTAGGGTTTCTAGGGCTGGTGTTATTGGTAGCTGGGCTATGCTAGCCTGATTAGGGTTTCTAGGGCTGGTGTTAGTGGTAGCTGGGCTATTCTAAGCTACAGTTAGACAAGGTTTCTAGGGCTGGTGTTAGTGGTAGCTGGGTTATGCTAAGCTACAGTTAGGGTTTCTAGGGCTGGTGTCAGGGTAGCTGGAGTTATGCTAAGCTGCAGTTAGGGTTCTAGGGCTAGCTATGCTAAGCTGGTGTTCAGTGGTAGCTGGGCTATTCTAAGCTACAGTTAGGGTTTCTAGGCTTGTGGTAGCTGGGTTATGCTGTCAGTTAGGGTTTCTAGGGCTTGTGTCAGTGGTAGCTGGGTTATGCTAAGCTACAGTTAGGGTTTCTAGGGCTGGTGTTAGTGGTAGCTGGGCTATGCTAAGCTATAGTTAGGGTTTCTACAGTGGTAGCTGGGCTATTTTCTAGGGTTTTCTAGGGCTTGTGTCAGTGGCTAAGCTAAAGTTAGATGGGTTTCTAGGGCTGGTGTCTAAGCTACTAAAGTTTAGGGTTTCTAGGGCTTGTGGTAGCTGGGCTATAGGGCTAGATGTAAGCTATAGTTAGGGGTTTCTGGGGCTGGTGTCAGTGGTAGTGTCAGTGGTAGCTGGTGTCAGTGGTATTCTAGCTACAGTTAGGGTTTCTAGGGCTTGTGTCAGTGGTAGTGGTAGCTGAGTTAGGGTTTCTAGGGCTGGTGTTAGTGGTAGCTGGGCTATGCTAAGCTATAGTTAGGGTTTCTAGGTGCAGTGGGTGTTAGTGGTAGCAGTGGGCTATGCTAAGCTGGTGTTAGTGGTAGCTGGGCTATGCTTATTGGGGTTTCTAGGGCTTGTGTTAGTGGTAGCTGGGCTATGCTAAGCTACAGTTAGGAGGGCTTGTTCAGTGGTAGCTGGGCTATGAGCTTGTGTGTCAGTGGTAGCTGGGCTATGCTAAGCTACAGTTAAGTTTCTAGGGCTTGTGTCAGTGGTAGCTGGGCTATGCTAAGCTACAGCTAGGGTTTCTAGGGCTTGTGTCAGTGGTATCTGGGCTTAGCTAAGCTAAAGTTAGATAGGGTTTCTAGGGCTGGTGTCCAGTGGTAGCTGGGCTATGCTAAGCTAAAGTTAGATGGTTTCTGAGGCTAGTGTCAGTGGTAACTGAGCTATGCTAAGCTACAGTTAGGGTTTCTAGGGCTAGTGTCAGTGGTAGCTGGGTTATGAGAGGTACAGAAAGACAGATACACACATTCAATCTCGCTCTCAATTCAATCGGCTTTATTAGCATGAGAAACAGCACTGTCTCTCGCACTCTATCTATCTTTCCCCCTCTCTCTCTCACACACACTCTTCCAGCCTAGTGTATGTGGTTGACTACTGGGGGTGTGTGGGGGGGGTAGCAGCTCAGGGAGGTTTTGGTGCTCATTGTTTTTAATCACTGGTTTTATCTCCCTGTCATTAAGATAAATGATATGAAGGTGGCTATCCAAGTCTCCAATATTCCACGCCCAGGGCGTTTGTTATACTCGGGGTGTGTGCTGCGTTTGCCTGTCACGTTGACTTATGTGCTGCCATCATATCTGCTATTTTACCCATATATTTGATTATTATGTAACCTATTACATTAGAGCTTCTGAGGGCTGTTTTCCATAAGAAAGCACACAGTTGCTACTCAGTGGACCTGTCACCTCTCATTCCACACCCACCCCGGGGTGTGGTCTGAAACAGCCCTGATCCACCCAGCGTTATCCTGCTACCTCAGCCTTTCAGAACCACACATTATCACATCACTTAAGTTGCGCTGCAGAGTGACTCACCTCTATAAGCTTTTCTTGTTCTTCTTTGTAAAAAATGTGTGACTGTCTCAAACTGCTGTTTTGGGAAACCCAGTATCGGTAAACCTCATAATGAAGCTTGTGCTGGACCTTTGTCATAAGTTGACTGCAGGTATTTATTTAAAAAGTGCTAATATTCAAAGCCCAAAAAGTGTAATTTACCAAAATGCTAACAACTACTAAAGGGAATCCTCATAGGATGCTAACAACTACTAAGGAATCCTCATAGGATGCTGTACTACTAAGGAATCCTCATGGGATGCTAACTACTACTAAGGAATCCTCATAGGATGCTAACTACTACTAAGGAATCCTCATGGGATGCTAACTAAATGCTAACAACTACTAAGGAATCCTCATAGAGGATGCTAATTAAATACTAACGAGCGCATTGCAAACATTTTGTACAGTTTCTGACCTAAACTATACAAGTAACTTCCAAATGCTACTCAGTTTGCTGCACTAAAGGAATATTAGCCAGGTTCGTGATCCACGAGGGGATACAATGCTGTTATCAACAGAATACTTGATTTTTGGAAGAAGCTACCACTTCGCCAGATAGCTCACTGGCTACCAAATTAGCAAATCAAATGCACAACTGCAGAGCATTTAGCACATTCTAGAAAGTTAACTTAATCGTTATAAGATATCTAGCTGGCAAACATTTAGTTGTGAATTCCAGTCTGAAAATTAGATCACCTGGCGCGTGCTGCACGACAGTGAAAGACTCACACGCCTCCGGTCTTGTTGTTGTGTGCTTATAAACAAACACCACGTGAACTTTTACTTTATAACTTGTTGTCCATATTATTTTTTAATCGGGAGCCAATTTGTTTTCAGCACATTTTATTTCCATGACTGATCATGGAAGCAGAAATTTGGTGAGAAATATGTCTGGAACATCGAATCGCATACAGAGTCAAGAAAATTGCAGTGCTCATTTTTTTTTTGATTTAGTGTTTGTCATTTTGACTAAAATATCATCATGTCACATTTTTGTCATTTGAAGGATTTAGTCTAGTTATTATTATTATTATTTTTTCACTTTATTGAACCAGGTAGGCTAGTTGAGAACAAGTTCTCATTTACAACTGCGACCTGGCCAAGATAAAGCAAAGCAGTGTCGTGGAAATTTCCTCTATTTACCAAATCATGAGAGCAAACCACACACAAGTCAGAATTAGTTATCACAAAGTCCATCTTTAATTATATGAGCTCTATCACAACCCTGTGACTCTCCGATCAATTCAGTGTCTATCAATTAATTCTCTGAGAGTCCCTCACACATTGTTACTGAGATCCTCTATAGCAAAGACACATAATTTATTGTTCAGCTTTGTCTCCTAAACTATGTTCTTTTCTCAAACTCAGAACCATAAACCAATCCTCCATATCAACAGGCATATATTAAATCCATCCTATCTTGACAAGATCACAGAGACACACTGACTGGCACACAGACATTGTGGAGCCAAGAGATACACGCTTGACCTCTCCCCTCTCTCGGCCCAAGCAACTTAGTCTTGACAGAGAACAGATAACTGCAACCCCGCCACAGTATTATACAAAAATAACATTCTGATGAGAAGTAACTTACAAACATATGATGAATATAAAACATCTTACCTATGTTACCTTCCAATTCTGATTACTCCCCAACAGCAGTGCGACACAAACAACAACACAGAGTTACACATGGAATAAACAAACATACAGTCAATAATACAATAGAAAATGTCTATATAGAATGTGTGCAAATGAGATAGGATAAGAGAGGTAAAGGCAATAAATAGGCCATAGTGGCGAAATAATTACAATTTAGCAATTAAACACTGGAGTGATAGATGTGCAGAAGATGAGTGTGCAAGTAGAGATACTGGGGTCCAAAGGAGCAAAATAAATAACAGTATAGGGATGAGGTAGTTGGATGGGCTGTTTACAGATGGGCTATGTACAGGTACAGTGATCTGTGAGCTGCTCTGACAGCTGGTGCTTAAAGCTAGTGAGGGAGATATGAGTTTCCAGCTTCAGTGATTTGGTAATGGTACCAGTGTCGCGTTCCATAGGCTACTGGTAATAGTACAAGGGTCACGTTCCGTAGGCTACTGGTAATGGTACCAGGGTCACGTTCCGTAGGCTACTGGTAATGGTACCAGGGTCACGTTCAGTAGACTACTGGTAATGGTACCAGGGTCACGTTCAGTAGGCTACTGGTAATGGTACCAGGGTCACGTTCAGTTGGCTACTGGTAATGGTACCAGGGTCACGTTCAGTAGGCTACTGGTAATGGTACCAGGGTCGCGTTCAGTAGGCTACTGGTAATAGTACCAGGGTCGCGTTCAGTAGGCTCCTGGTAATTGTACCAGGGTCGCGTTCAGTAGGCTACTGGTAATGCTACCAGGGTCACGTTCAGTAGGCTACTGGTAATGCTACCAGGGTCACGTTCTCGAACGGAGCACATAGAAATGCCATGAATAGAGCCGGCGTAATTCCTTATTCAACATGTCAGAGAGGCATGTTTGTGTTCTACATAGCCTCTTTCTGAATGTTCCATAACATTGCGTTCCCCAGGTTGTTAGCTATAGCGAGTTAATGTGGTAACATGACTGGACAAGGTGTAGCCTAAACAAATGGTTAACGGTCCAGTCCGCAAGTAGCCTAGCTTTAGAATGGCCCATGATATGCTTTATGAATATAAAATGTGGCCCCCCAATAGAGCGGCAGTATTATGGGTCATGTGTTTTGAACGGTGGCCTAAGGTCTAGAATCAATCAGTTCGCAGAGGAAAAGAGGGAGACGTGGTGGCATTGTCTATAAAACCTCCATATGGAACACAGTGAGAAAAGTGGGAGGGGTTGAGCGTCACTACAAATTCAAAGACCGCCTACTTTTTTCTAGATTACTCAAGAGAGAGAAAAACATAGCCAGACTGTTGTTTTACTATTAAACTCAATACTGCTCCCCTGCAGCTCACCAGCTGATGTAGGCTGTGTGTGCTGGGTGTGACGTGTCCTTTCCACTGCTGAATGCGCTGCACATCTGGGCTGCTAATATTAATTGATCTTATCACTGAAAAGAGCTCAATCGTTCCAGAAACTCTTGTCCAGTCCATTTAGTAGTCTGATTTTTGTCATAGAGATCATTTTCTCGTCTAATTTTATATATTTTTTCTGGGTCTGTTTTATATTATAGTCAATATTTTTGTTGATGAAATTAACGCTGACGTATCGGCACCTAAGTATCGTATTCTGAGGTCCCTGGCAATTCCCAGCCCAAGAGCAAATGAGATGTTAGTTGCTCGAATGTCCACCCACAGCATGGAGAACAGACATTATTAATATGCATGGGCATTTCATTATTGTAGATAATATACAATTTGCATCTCATTAGCATGAAATTAGTATCAGCTCACTCATGAACTGGTTCCAGTCCACAGGTCGTACTGGTAGGAACCTGGTCTGATAACACTTCATTGAAATTCATCACACACCCTCGCCTCATGTAATTATCTGTAGTGGAAACTAGGCCTGCATCAACCCTTCTGAGAGAGCTGGTGATACGTATTAGCCTGTATCACATCGTTTATACACATTATCTGTAGTGGAAACTAGGCCTGCATCAACCCTTCTGAGAGAGCTGGTGATGCGTATTAGCCTGTATCACATCGTTTATACACATTATCTGTAGTGGAAACGAGGCCTGTATCACATCGTTCACACATTATCTGTAGTGGAAACTAGGCCTGTATCACATCGTTTACACATTATCTGTAGTGGAAACTAGGCCTGCATCACATCGTTTACACATTATCTGTAGTGGAAACTAGGGTTGTATCACATCGTTTATGCATTATCTGTAGTGGAAACTAGGGCTGTATCACATCGTTCACACATTATCTGTAGTGGAAACTAGGGCTGTATCACATCGTTTACACATTATCTGTAGTGGAAACTAGGCCTGTATCACATCGTTTACACATTATCTGTAGTGGAAACTAGGGCTGTATCACATCGTTTACACATTATCTGTAGTGGAAACTAGGCCTGCATCACATCGTTTACACATTATCTGTAGTGGAAACTAGGCCTGTATCACATCGTTTACACATTATCTGTAGTGGAAACTAGGCCTGCATCACATCGTTTACACATTATCTGTAGTGGAAACTAGGCCTGCATCACATCGTTTACACATTATCTGTAGTGGAAACTAGGCCTGCATCACATCGTTTACACATTATCTGTAGTGGAAACTAGGCCTGTATCACATCGTTTACATTCGTTTGATGGATTTAGCTTACGTCTACGCCATGAAAATTCAAAATCATCAATCAAAATGAAGCTATTTGGCTGCCCAGTCTAAAGCAGTAGGACTATTGTTGGGGGAACAAGGTGAAACAACTGCAAGAATGCATAGAATAAGGCGTGTGGAGGCGGCAGGGTAGCCTGGTGGTTAGAGTGGAGGGCGGCAGGGTAGCCTGGGTGGTTAGAGTGGAGGGACGGCAGGGTAGCCTGGGTGGTTAGACTGGAGGGACGGCAGGGTAGCCTGGTGGTTAGAGTGGAGGCGGCAGGGATAGCCTGGTGGTTAGAGTGGAGGGCGGCAGGGTAGCCTGGTGGTTAGAGTGGAGGGAGCGGCAGGGGTAGCCTGGGTGGTTAGAGTGGAGGGACGGCAGGGTAGCCTGGTGGTTAGAGTGGAGGGGCGGCAGGGTAGCCTGGGTGGTTAGAGTGGAGGGGTGGCAGGGTAGCCTGGGTGGTTAGAGTGGAGGGCGGCAGGGTAGCCTAGTGGTTAGAGTGGAGGGGCGGCAGGGTAGCCTGGGTGGTTAGACTGGAGGGACGGCAGGGTAGCCTGGTGGTTAGATTGGAGGGGCGGCAGGGTAGCCTGGTAGTTAGTGGAGGGGCGGCAGGGTAGCCTAGTGGTTAGAGTGGAGGGGCGGCAGGGTAGCCTAGTGGTTAGAGTGGAGGGGTGGCAGGGTAGCCTAGTGGTTAGAGTGGAGGGGGCAGGGTAGCCTAGTGGTTAGAGTGGAGGGCGGCAGGGTAGCCTGGTGGTAAGAGTGGAGGGCGGCAGGGTAGCCTA
>NW_027000615.1:0-8450 GCF_036934945.1 Oncorhynchus masou masou
GGACAGAGTTTTAGTTCCCTGGGGTTTGAACGGTGTGGTGTGCTCGAGATGCTGTCGTTACGGCATGGATTCAGATGTGTTCCTGAGAATGGAGATAAGGTGGAGGAGGTTCTGCTTGCGGTCGTCGAACAGGTAGGAACTGAATTTATACTTTCTGCATCCATCATGAAAAGAATACATTTAGTGGGAAGGCTGATTGCTTGTGAAATATTTATTAGGGATGTGTTGGTGCCGATTTCTCCTCTTTCAACTCCTTCGACGAGGGTGGTAGCTGCAAATATGCCACTGTTTATTACGGATGATCAAATCCAGAAAGAGCTGAGTCGTTTTGTTAAGTTTGCTTGCGGCTTTTGTGTCGTGTCGGCAGGTTTTCAGGCAGATGCCGTTAAGCATGTTGTTTTGTGGGGAAGCCTCATTCAGGCTGAGTGGGGGTGTTAAAGGACATCATTAAAACTAGACATCCCAACACAAGACAATATTCATGGGTGAAGGTATTTGGGGCTAGGGTGAGTGCATCCCAACTCGATCGGTTTTACATGTCCAGGAATCAGAGAAGTAGGCTGTTGAGTGCTACCATTCTCCCAGTGGGTTTTTCGGAATTTCATTTTTGGATGAAAAACGTTCCCGTTTTAAACAAGATATTTTGTCACAAAAAGATGCTCGACTATGCATATAATTGCTACCGTTCGAAAGAAAACACTCTGACGTGTCCAGAAATACAAAGATATTCTCTGTCGTCCCCTAGAACGTGAGCTTCAGGCAAAACCAAGATGAGATGGCATCCAGGAAATGACAAGGATTTTTGAGGCTCTGTTTTCCATGGTCTCCTTATATGGCTGTGAATGCAAGAGGAGTGAGTCAACCCTTTCTGTCGTTTCCCCAAGGTGTCTGCAGCATTGTGACGTATTTGTGGGCAGATCATTGGAAGATTGACCATAAGAGACCACATTTACCACGTGTCCGCCCGGTGTCCTGCGCCGAAATTGGTGCGCAAAAGTCACCTGCCAGTATTTTTCCATGCGATACAGAGAGGAAAGCAAGCTTCCACGAACTGCATGTCAATGAAGAGATATGTGAAAAAACACCTTGAGGACTGATTCCAAACAACGTTTGCCATGTTTCGGTCGATATTATGTAGTTAATCCGGAAAAAGTTTTACGTTGTAGGTGACTGAATTTTCGGTTTGTTTCGGTAGCCAGACGCAATGTAGAAAACGGAACGATTTCTCCTACACACAGACGCTTTCAGGAAACACTGCGCATTTGGTATGTAACTGAGAGTCTCCTCATTGAAAACATCAGAAGCTCTTCAAAGGTAAATGATTTTATTTATTTGGTTATCTGGTTTTTGTGAAAATGTTGCGTGCTACATGCTACTCAAAATGCTATGCTAGCTTTGCATACTCTTACACAAATTAGTCAATTTCTATGGTTCAAAAGCATATTTTGAAAATCTGAGATGACAGTGTTGTTAAGAAAAGGCTAAGCTTGAGAGCAGACGCATTATTTTCATTTTATTTGCGATTTTCAGAAATCGTTAACGTTGCGTTATGCTAATGAGCCTGAGGCTTTAGTCACAAACCCGGATCCGGGATGGGGAGTTTCAAGAAGTTAAAAGCGCAGAGAGCATCATGAAGAACAAGGAACACACCAGGCAGGTCCGAGATACTGTTGTGAAGAAGTTTAAAGCCAGATTTGGATACAAAAAGATTTCCCAAGCTTTAAACATCCCAAGGAGCGCTGTGTAAGCGATAATATTGAAATGGAAGGGAGGATCAGACCACTGCAAATCTGCTCAAGACCTGGCCGTCCCTCTAAACTTTCAGCTCATACAGGGAGAAGACTGATCAGAGATTGCAGCCAAGAGGCCCATGATCACTCTGGATGAACTGCAGAGATCTACAGCTGAGGTGGGAGACTCTGTCCATAGGACAACAATCAGTCGTATATTGCACAAATCTGGCCTTTGTGGAAGATGTGGCTTGAAGAAAGCCATTTCTTAAAGATATCCATAAAAAGTGTCATTTAAAGTTTGCCACAAGCCACCTGGGAGACACACCAAACATGTGGAAGAAGGTGCTCTGGTCAGATGAAACCAAAATTGAACTTTTTGGCAACAATGCAAAACGTTATGTTTGGCGTAAAAGCAACACAGCTCATCACACTGAACACACCATCCCCACTGTCAAACATGGTGGTGGCAGCATCATGGTTTGGGCCTGCTTTTCTTCAGCAGGGACAGGGAAGATGGTTAAGGTTGAAATGGGAAGTTGGATGGAGCCAAATACAGGACCATCTCTGGAAGAAAAACCTGATGGAGTCTGCAAAAGACCTGAGACTGGGATGGAGATTTGTCTTCCAACAAGACATTGATCCAAAACACCAAAGCAAAATCTACAAGGAATGGTTCAAAAATAAACATATCCAGGTGTTAGAATGGCCAAGTCAAAGTCCAGACCTGAATCCAATCGAGAATCTGTGGAAAGCACTGAAAACTGCTGTTCACAAATGCTCTCCATCCAACCTCACGCCCAATTTTGCAGTTTTTGATTTGTTAAAAAAGTTTGAAATATCCAATAAATGTCGTTCCACTTCATGATTGTGTCCCACTTGTTGTTGATTCTTCACAAAAAATACAGTTTTATATCTTTATCTTTGAAGCCTGAAATGTGGCAAAAGGTCGCAAAGTTCAAGGGGGCCGGATACTTTCGCAAGGCACTGTATATATATAGCACACAGCATAACAGCTGCACCATCGCATAGGTACTCACACCACCAACGGACATGGGAACAATAACCGACAGAGGGAACAGAGGGCACATATACTAATCAGGGGAAATAGGAACCAGGTGTGTGTAATCAGACAAGACAGTCCTGGGTTGATGATAATGAATCCCGTTCAGTGAAGCCTAGCAATCCGGTGACGTAGACCTCCGGAACTGGTGAACAGAATGAGCAGCAGTACCGGGGGGATCCGAGACAGTACCACACACACACACAAGCCCTGAACCCTGACATTTGAGTGTGTTTTTCTGCACTGGGTCTCCGCTGTGCGTCCGTCTCTATCACCTCAACACAATGGGGATGCCTGCGACACATCAGTGAGAAGAGCCAGACCGCTAATCGATAGCATCTGCAGCGCTGAGCGGCACTGACTCAAACAAACACTGTCACTGTAACTGTCAACGGCCCTGTGACACAAAGCTGCAGAGTACAACTCTACCTCAACAGAGTCTGGTGATGTCTGAAGACTACCTAGAGAGTCAGGCTAATGATGGAATTTAAGATCACTACAGGGTGCTATTATAGGGGACAGGATCACTTTTATGGGGAACTGGGGCTGTGGAAGGATGGGGGGATTGTTGAGCTGAAGGTAAGGCACTGGGGTAGTGAATTAGAACTGGGGGTTGGATATGCTATGTTTGGCATTATAAACCAGGTGGTTTGTATCCTGAATGCTGATTGGCTAAAACAGGCATGCACAAACACACACACACACCTTAATGATAGTCCTATGGTTCACCGCAAGTGTTCACATTACTGTGTACTAATGGCCAGGGCATACAAAGAGCTCTGTGAAGGTTGTTAGTTTGAAGCAGGCAGCCTCGGCCTGGTGGCTCGGTCACACTAACGCATAACCACATGGTATGTACATCAGACACACCAGAAACATCACTGGAGAATGGGAGGAAAGTTCTGAGGGGAATGGGGAAAAAAGAACAACGTACTGTGTGTCTGTCTTTGACTCAAATCGCCAATCAATGGTTGATGAAGACACATTAAGTTAATTTTCAATCAGTAATTGAATGACCTGCTACACAATCACCATAGAGAGAGAATTCTACCGTCCCTTCAACTGAGACATGCTTTGATGTGTTGGTCAGTGGGGGGGAGGGGGGGGGGGGGTCTGAGTGTGTGTGGTGGACTAGAACATGCTTTTGGAGCACCCCAGCCTGTCAAAGCGAGGTCAACGAGTCAGGGAAAGGACAGCTGTGCCTTCTGGCTCCATTCACAGACACACTTCACAGAAACACTAACCCTAACCTTTACAAGTGCTGCTAGAATTTTCTTATCTACATTGGTTCTGATGGATGATGATGTGGAGTGTACCATGGTGGAGAGGAGAGTACTCTCCCTGGCCTGGGAACATCCCTTCCTCACACACCTCCACTGCACCTTCCAGACCACGGTAACACACACATGCACTCAACACACACACACACACATCTAGACATTCGCACACACACAAGAGGAGTGAAGGAGGAAGTATAGGGAGAAGTGGAAGGAGAGAGGATAGGTCATAGAAGGTAGAGTAGGGAGATAGAGAAACAGTGACTAATTGTGCTCTCTGATATCTCTAATTGGGAAAGAATTATGGTAATTTCTCTCCTTATCGTCACCAGGTAGGAGTAAGTCTCATTCTAGTCTCTGTAATGGTTTTATCAAGAATTCACTAGCCATCTGTGTCTGAGTGACACACACACACACACACACACACACACACACACACACACACACACACACACACACACACACACACACACACACACACGTGCGTGCTGAACTGTTACTGTAGCAACTAAACCCACTGTAGGTGTTACAATTACTTTTCTTGGTCAAATTGGTCTCTAACTCTCAAGCTGCATTGCTTTTCTCTCTGACATTCAGAGAGAGATCAGAATACGTCGTCCGGCTACTGCTCGCCAGGTCAAAGTCAGAAATGTGTTACAGCTCTTCATTTCAACAACATGTGGCAGATGATAAAACACATCAGGTGCACTGAAGCATCGCCCCTCAAAACAGACTTTTAAATGGATTATTCCCTTAAGGCCACTAGGAGCTCTGACAATGAAGCAGTGTATCTGAGAAGGTAAGAGGGGCTGGAGGCGCCGTTTGAATTCTCTCTGAGTGGACATCAAAGGTCTGGAGCATCTCAGCGTACAACAGGCAGAGAGGTATTTAATGATGACGGAGGGTGCTGAGAGTGGTTGGGTGAGATATGATGGGGCACCTACGGTACTAATGTATTGGGATTCAACAGTCACTAAGACACGACTGGTAACCTGAAACCTTGGCGTTTTGTTGACATCGACGCCTTTCATTCATATAGCCTATTTGTGTGCATGTCTTGTTCATTATGTTTATCGAGTCGATTTGCTTTTTATGTTCTTCGCATGTTGTTTTATATGGTAATTGGGGAATTGAAATTCACCCCGTCAATTATAAATGATGATATAAACGGCTGTGTTTTGTGCTGAAACGTGAGTTATTGAGAACAAGGTGTCTGTTCCCCATCTCTATTGCCATAAAACTAATAGACAAGTCTAATTATTGCGGCAGAACGGAACCATCTTCAACAAATTGCTCTATATACCTGGCTGTCACACTGCAACATCCCCCTACTGTTCCCAGTATATTTACAGCAGCTGTAACCAAAACAAAGGCGTTTTCAGACGGCGACGCGCCTCAGGTGAGTTGATGAGTAACCCTGTGTGGTGGCAGAGAGGCTGCTGGGTGGGAGATTGGAAAGGGGAGAGGAGGGAGAGAAGAGCGTGGTTCCTGTTAAAAAGGGCTGGGACGCCTCTCAGCGTTCTGCGCCTCCTTTTCGGAGCGGACCTGTGGCGTTTGACACTCCTGTTTGGGCATGAAACAGGATGTAACAGGAACTGTTAGCTGTGGAAAGTCAAGGTACATTCAGAGGGAATAGAGGTAGATAGAGGTAGACACACAGGAGGTCACTGACTTTCCAACTTAAAAGAAAAGTTGACGTAGTTGTAAGATAAAGTTCTAAAACTTTTAACATATATCAAATTGTGTCTAATAGCACAAGTTCAGTGAAGCATTTCAACTTACAGAAAAATGCAAATAGCTATGCTAATTTATTTTGATCTGACACCCTACCAGTGGAAAGTATGGCATCCCTCCAGAGAACTGCAGACTCAGTTGTACGTACGGAGCAGGAGCAGGTGTTTCTAGTTTAATTACTACAGAGGCAGAGCGAGAGAGAGGTCTGTTTCAACTGAGGAGAGAGCCTGACAGCTGTGTCCTGACTGGACCTCACACACGCACGCACACACTCACACACTGTGCACATCTGGTCAAGTGCTCCACTAAGACTCAGAGTGAAACAGAGGATAAGTTGTATGTTACTGAGTGTAATAGGAATGAGTAAAGAGACTGATAAAGACTGGGGGATAGCCTCACAAGGATTTTATTGTGATTTGCATAGAATTAGGAATTAGAATACTAGAATGGTCATGAACCTTGTTATGCATTTTGGTCAGGGAGTTGGTCAACCATGGTTTGCCAATACTCTGATAAGTTATTCTGTAAAGCAACGAATTTGAAGAATTTATCTGCAGTATATGTTTCTTAGATAGCTAGCCAGACAGTTTTTGCCAGAGGAATTATTTATTATTATTTATTTTTCGAATTAAGTTGCAATATGCCAACACTCCGTTCAAATAATGCAGCCAATCGACATGTCACGGGAGACACCACGACTGTCACACCCTGGTCTATATCTATTATGTTATCTTCATTTATTGGGTCAGGCCAGGGTGTGACATGGGTTTGTTTGTAGTGTGTTTCGTCTTGGGGTTGTGTGGGGTGTACAGATTAGTCTATGGCTGCCTGAGGCGGTTCTCAATCAGAGTCAGGTGATTATCGTTGTCTCTGATTGGGAACCATATTTAGGTAGCCTGGGTTTCACTGTGTGTTTGTTGGTGATTGTTCCTGTCTCTGTTTGTTTGTTTGTTAGTTGCACCAGTCAGGGCTGTTTCGGTTTTCGACGTTTGTTGTTTTGTATTGTTCGTGTTCTTCATCAATAAAGATGTATCTAATGAAACACGCTGCGTTTTGGTCCGATCCTTGTTCCACCTCTTCGTCAGAGGGAGGAGATGGAAGAAACCCGTTACAGAATCACCCACCACAAACGGACCAAGCAACGTGTCAACAGGCAGGAGCCACAGGAGAAGCAACAAAGGCAGCAACAGCGATCACAGGACTTCTGGACTTGGGAGGAGATATTGGACGGAAAAGGACCCTGGGCACAGCCTGGAGAATATCGCCGTCCCAAGGAAGAACTGGAGGCGTCAAAGCGGAGGCGCTGGTATGAAGAGGCAGCGCGGCGACGCGGTTGGAAGCCCGAGAGTCAGCCAGCACCACGCATCAGACCTACTGTTGGCCTCGCCTCTCCAGCGCTGCCGGAGCCTTCCTCCTCTCTTGTGCTGCTGGAGCCTCCCGCCTGTTTAGCGCTGCCAGAGCCTTCCGCCTCTACAGCGTTGCCGAAGATCCTCCTGCCCGTTTAGCGCAGCCAGGGCTGCCAGTCTGCATGGAGCTGCCAGCTGCATGGAGCTGCCAGTCTGCAGGGAGCTGCCAGTCGCAGAGCTGTGCCAGTCTGCATGGAGCTGTCAGTCTGCATAGAGCTGCCAGTCTGCATGGAGCTGCTAGTCTGCAGAGCTGCCAGTCTGCAGGGAGCTGCCAGTCTGCAAGGAGGCTGCCAGTCTGCAAGAGCAGCCAGTCTGCATGGAGCAGCCAGAGCTGTCAGTCTGCAAGCCGCCAGAGCTGTCAATCTGCATGGAGCAGCCAGAGCCGCCAGTCAACATGGAGCAGCCAGAGCCACCAGTCAGCATGAAGCAGCCAGAGCTGCCAGTCAGCGTGGAGCAGGCAGAGCCGTCAGTCTGC
Organism: Oncorhynchus masou masou; assembly: GCF_036934945.1. Lineage (NCBI taxonomy): Eukaryota > Metazoa > Chordata > Actinopteri > Salmoniformes > Salmonidae > Oncorhynchus > Oncorhynchus masou. Next base: position 7,686 of record NW_027000615.1, read on the forward strand.
CAGGATCACGCCAGTCAGCCAGACTCTTCTAGATCTGCCAGTCAGCCAGACTCTTCCAGATCTGCCGGTCAGCCAGACTCTTCCAGATCTGCCGGTCAGCCAGACTCTTCCAGATCTGCCGGTCAGCCAGACTCTTCCAGATCTGCCAGTCAGCCAGACTCTTCCAGATCTGCCAGTCAGCCAGACTCTTCCAGATCTGCTAGTCAGCCAGACTCTTCCAGATCTGCTAGTCAGCCAGACTCTTCCAGATCTGCTAGTCAACCAGACTCTTCCTGATCCACCAGTCAGCCAGGATCTGCCAGAACTGCCAGCCAGCCAGGATCTGCCGAATTCAACAACCTGGCTGGGCTTCCTCTCCAGTGCTGGGCTTCCTCTCAGTGCTGGGCTTCCCTCCCAGGTGCTGGGCTTCCTCTGTCCCGAGCTGCCCTTCTGTCCCGAGCTGCCCTTCTGTCCCGAGCTGCCCCTCTGTCCCGAGCTGCACCTCTGTCACGAGCTGCCCTTCTGTCCCGAGCTGCCCCTCTGTCCCGAGCTGCCTCTGTCCCGAGCTGCCCCTCAGTCCAGTGGGGTTCTGGGTGAGGACTACTAGGCCATGGTCGGCGGCGGCAGGTGGACAATCCTAGGGCGGCAAGGAGGGGGACTAAGACATTCATAGAGTGGGTTCCACGTCCCGAGCCGGAGCCGCCACCATGGACAGACACCCACCCGGACCCCTCCCTATTGTTTTGATGTCGTCCGGGAGTCCGCACCTAAGGGTGTTCTGTCACG
>NW_027000616.1:0-8450 GCF_036934945.1 Oncorhynchus masou masou
CTACCTGCTGGTTACTAGTCCAACGCTCTAACCACTAGGCTACCTGCTGGTTACTAGTCCAACGCTCTAACCACTAGGCTACCTGCTGGTTACTAGTCCAACGCTCTAACCACTAGGCTACCTGCTGGTTACTAGTCCAATGCTCTAACCACTAGGCTACCTGCTGGTTACTAGTCCAATGCTCTAACCACTAGGCTACCTGCTGGTTACTAGTCCAATGCTCTAACCACTAGGCTACCTGCTGGTTACTAGTCCAACGCTCTAACCACTAGTCTACCTGCTGGTTACTAGTCCAATGCTCTAACCACTAGGCTACCTGCTGGTTACTAGTCCAATGCTCTAACCACTAGGCTACCTGCTGGTTACTAGTCCAATGCTCTAACCACTAGGCTACCTGCTGGTTACTAGTCCAACTCTCTAACCACTAGGCTACCTGCTGGTTACTAGTCCAACGCTCTAACCACTAGGCTACCTGCTGGTTACTAGTCCAACGCTCTAACCACTAGGCTACCTGCTGGTTACTAGTCCAACGCTCTAACCACTAGGCTACCTGCTGGTTACTAGTCCAACGCTCTAACCACTAGGCTACCTGCTGGTTACTAGTCCAATGCTCTAACCACTAGGCTACCTGCTGGTTACTAGTCCAATGCTCTAACCACTAGGCTACCTGCTGGTTACTAGTCCAACGCTCTAACCACTAGGCTACCTGCTGGTTACTAGTCCAATGCTCTAACCACTAGGCTACCTGCTGGTTACTAGTCCAATGCTCTAACCACTAGGCTACCTGCTGGTTACTAGTCCAATGCTCTAACCACTAGGCTACCTGCTGGTTACTAGTCCAATGCTCTAACCACTAGGCTACCTGCTGGTTACTAGTCCAATGCTCTAACCACTAGGCTACCTGCTGGTTACTAGTCCAATGCTCTAACCACTAGGCTACCTGCTGGTTACTAGTCCAATGCTCTAACCACTAGGCTACCTGCTGGTTACTAGTCCAATGCTCTAACCACTAGGCTACCTTCTGGTTACTAGTCCAATGCTCTACCACTAGGCTACCTGCTGGTTACTAGTCCAACGCTCTAACCACTAGGCCAATTATTTCGCCTCTATGGCCTTTTTATTGCCTTACCTCCCTACTCTTCTTCATTTGCACAAACTGTACATAGATTTTTCTATTGTGTTATTGACTGTACGTTTGTTTATGTGTAACTCTGTGTTGTTGTCAACTGGTTAAACCTGGTTAAATAAAGGTGAATAATAAATAACAAACAGACCTGCAATGCAGAGGCAGAAGCATGGAGGCTAGGAAAAACTCTCAGAAGGCAGGAACCTAGGAAGAAACCTATTGAGGAACCAACGTCCTCTGCTTGCTGTTGCATTTCATGTCTTTATTCTGATCCCCAATGAAAATCAGTCTCTGAGTCAATATACCGGGGTACAGCGTAGTTGAGGTAATTGAGGTCATTTGTACATGTAGGTAGGGGTTAAGTGACTATGATAATAAACAGGTTAGTCAAGGTAATTGAGGTCATTTGTACATGTAGGTATGGGTTAAGTGACTATGATAATAAACAGGTTAGTCAAGGTAATTGAGGTCATTTGTACATGTAGGTATGGGTTAAGTGACTATGATAATAAACAGGTTAGTCAAGGTAATTGAGGTCATTTGTACATGTAGGTATGGGTTAAGTGACTATGATAATAAACAAGTTAGTCAAGGTAATTGAGGTCATTTGTACATGTAGGTACTGGGTTAAGTGACTATGATAATAAACAGGTTAGTCAAGGTAATTGAGGTCATTTGTACATGTAGGTATGGGTTAAGTGACTGATGATAATAAACAGGTTAGTCGAGGTAATTGAGGTCATTTGTACATGTAGGTATGGGTTAAGTAACTATGCATAGATAATAAACAGGTTAGTCGAGGTAATTGAGGTCATTTGTACATGTAGGTAGTGGGTATAAGTGACTATGCATAGATAATAAACAGGTTAGTCAAGGTAATTGAGGTCATTTGTACATGTAGGTAGAGGTAAAGTGACTATGCATAGATAATATAACATGAGTATTAGCGGTATAAAAAGAGGGGTGCGGTCCATTTGATTAACTGTTCAGCAGATTTATGGGGTAGAAGCTGTTAAGGAGTCTTTTGGTCCTAGACTTGGTGCTCGGTACCGCTTTGACGTGCGATAGCAGAGAGAACAGTCTATGACTTGGGTGGCTGGAGTCTCTGACAATTTTAGGGCCTTCCTCTGTCACCGCCTGATATATATGTCCTGGATGGCAGGAAGCTTGGCCTCCGGTGATGTACTGGGCCGTCGCACTACCCTCTGAGTGTCTTGTGGTCGGATGCCAGGCAGTTACCATATCAGGTGGTGATTCAACCAGTTAGGATGCTCTGATGATGCAGATGTGTAACCTTTTGAGGATCTGAGGACCCATGCCAAATCTTTTCAGTCTCCTGAGGGGGAGTAAGCGTTGTCTTCACTATAGCTTGTTAGTGATGTGCTCTGCTCTCCTTTTCCTGTAGTTTCCTTTTCCTGTAGTCCACGATCAACTCCTTTGTCTTGATCACGTTGAGGTGGAGGTTGTTGTCCTGGCACCACACTGCCAGGACTCTGACCTCCTCCCTATAGGCTGTCTCATAATTGTTGGTGATCAGGCCTACCACCGTTGCATCATCGTCAAACTTAATGATGGTGCTGGAGTCGTGCCTGGCCACGCAGTCGTGGGTGAACAGCAAGTACAGGAGGGGACTGAGCACGCACCCCTGAGGGGCCCCAGTGTTGAGGATCAGTGTGGCAGATGTTTTGTTACCTACCCTGACCACCTCGGGGCGGCCCGTCAGGAAGTCCAGAATCCAGTTGCTGAGGGAGGTGTTCACTCCCTGGGTCCTTAGCTTAGTGATGAGCTTTGAGGGCACTATGGTGTTGAACGCTGAGCTGTAGTCAATGAACAGCATTCTAAGGTAGGCGTTCCTTAGGCGAGAAAGGGCAGTGTGAAGTGCAATAGAGATTGCGTCACCTTTAGATCGTCTGTGGATCTGTCGAGGTGGTATGCGAATTGAAGTGTATTTGAACTATGTTAGCACATCTAATTAAACTGGTCAACTAATCATCAAGCCCTTGACTAGGTACATCAGGTGATCTGGTTCAGACATTACATTTACATTACATTTAAGTCATTTGGCAGACGCTCTTATCCAGAGCGACTTACAAATTGGTGAATTCACCTTATGACATCAGACCTACAACAACATGGTGAAACATCTGGGGGTCCTTGAGGAGAGGTTTGAAAACAACCAAGTTAAGGTTAGTTTGTTAGTTGGTTAGGGTTAGTTACCTCTGTGTCGCTCCACCCGAGGCTCCTTCCTCTGAGTCACTCTGGCTGGCGGAGGCGGAGGTTCGTTCAGGCGGGGGAGGAGGGGGGATACCCCTACTGTGAGAGGAGGAGGGGGCACAGGCTGAGCTGGCGGAAGAGCTAAGGATTCCATTAGACAGCGGGTAGGAGGGGGGAGCCGACAACAGGTCTGCCGCGTTCCCGTTAGCGTCTAGCCCCGACCCTGAGTTTCCCGCCACTCTGAGATAGTTTCCGTTGTGATGAGACAGGGTACGGTTCAGGTTAGCCAGGCCGGGAGGTTGGGGTGGCTCGGCAGGGCCAGGACCAGGGGTGGAGAGGGGCTGAGCGGTGGCTGTAGAGGGAGGGGTGGCTGCAGCGCTGAGGGGTTCCAGAGGAGAGGAGGAGGCGGAGGGAGTCAGGGGTTGTTTGGGACAGCCGTCTGGGTTGTAGAGCATGGGATAGCCTCTCCGTAACACAACGTCCACACTGTGACCCATAGGGACAGACTTCAACATCTCTACCACCTCTTTATGAGACAGACCCAGGACACAGCTGTCATTGATGTAGACCAGGATATCAGCTGGAGAGAGAGAGAGATCTCATGTGTTATATCATCCACTACAAAAGATCAGTATGTAGTGTATCATCCACTACTATAGATCAGTGTGTAGTGTATAGATCAGTATGTAGTGTATAGATCAGTATGTAGTGTATAGATCAGTATGTAGTGTATAGATCAGTATGTAGTGTATAGATCAGTATGTAGTGTATCATCCACTACTATAGATCAGTGTGTAGTGTATAGATCAGTATGTAGTGTATAGATCAGTATGTAGTGTATAGATCAGTATGTAGTGTATAGATCAGTATGTAGTGTATAGATCAGTGTGTAGTGTATAGATCAGTATGTAGTGTATCATCCACTACTATAGATCAGTATGTAGTGTATAGATCAGTATGTAGTGTATCATCCACTACTATAGATCAGTATGTAGTGTATAGATCAGTATGTAGTGTATCATCCACTACTATAGATCAGTATGTAGTGTATAGATCCAATATGTAGTGTATGGATCAGTATGTAGTGTATAGATCAGTGTGTAGCGTATAGATCAGTATGTAGTGTATAGATCAGTATGTAGTGTATAGATCAGTATGTAGTGTGATCATCACTACTACTATAGATCAGTATGCAGTGTATAGATCAGTATGTAGTGTATAGATCAGTATGTAGTGTATAACATCCAGTGCTATAGATCAGTATGTAGTGTATAGATCAGTATGTAGTGTATAGATCAGTATGTAGTGTATAGATCAGTATGTAGTGTATGGATCAGGTATGTAGTGTACCAATCACTACTATAGATCAGTATGTAGTGTATAGATCAGTATGTAGTGTATAGATCAGTATGTAGTGTATAGATCAGTATGTAGTGTATCATCCACTACTATAGATCAGTGTGTAGTGTATAGATCAGTATGTAGTGTATCATCACTACTATAGATCAGTATGTAGTGTATAGATCAGTATGTAGTGTATCATCCACTACTATAGATCAGTAGTGTAGTGTATAGATCAGTATGTAGTGTATAGATCAGTATGTAGTGTATAGATCAGTATGTAGTGTATAGATCAGTGTGTAGTGTATAGATCAGTATGTAGTGTATCATCCACTACTATAGATCAGTATGTAGTGTATAGATCAGTATGTAGTGTATCATCCACTACTATAGATCAGTATGTAGTGTATAGATCAGTATGTAGTGTATCATCCACTACTATAGATCAGTGTGTAGTGTATAGATCAGTATGTCAGTGTATAGATCAGTATGTAGTGCTATCAGATCAGTATGTAGTGTATAGATCAGTATGTAGTGTATAGATCAGTATGTAGTGTATAGATCAGTGTGTAGTGTATAGATCAGTATGTAGTGTATCATCCACTACTATAGATCAGTATGTAGTGTATAGATCAGTATGTAGTGTATCATCCACTACTATAGATCAGTATGTAGTGTATAGATCAGTATGTAGTGTATAGATCAGTATGTAGTGTATAGATCAGTATGTAGTGTATAGATCAGTATGTAGTGTATCTAAGGTGAGAAGTAATAGCATGTGTGTGGTGCATTCCCGTCTCCAGCATCCGCACGTGAGAGGGTTGGATTGTGTGTGTGTGTGTCCGTGTGTGTGCACGTGTGTGTGCACGTGTGTGTGTGTCAGTGACAGTGGGATTACATTCTCCGGGCCCAGTAGAGCAGGATTAGGAATAGATTAGGAATCAACCACACCATGAAAATTTGGGACAGAGAGAGAGAGAGAGAGAGAGAGAAAGAGATGCCGTCTCTCAGTTTAACTAACTAATACACAAATCAGCAGGTGTTATTGAGTGTTAATCTACCTGTGTTAAATCAACCTGTGTTAAATCTACCTGTCTTAATCACATTTTTTAAAACTTTTTTTAACCAGGCAAGTCAGTTAAGAACAAATTGTTGTTTATAATGACGGTCTCCCAGGGAACAGTGGGTTAACTGCCTTGTTCAATGGCAGAACGACAGATTCTTGCCTTGTCAGCTCGGGGTTTCGATCAAGCAACCTTTATGTTACTGGCCCAATGATCTAACCACTAGGCTATCTGACGCCCCAAATACCTGCGGTAATCCTGCCTGTGTCATTCATACCTGTGTTATTCCTGCCTGTGTTATTCCTGCCTGTGTCATTCATACCTGTGTTATTCCTACCTGTGTAATTCCTACCTGTGTTATTCCTACCTGTGTTATTACTGCCTGTGTTATTCCTGCCTGTGTTATTACTGCCTGTGTCATTCATAACTGTGTTATTGCTACCTGTGTTATTCCTACCTGTGTTATTCCTACCTGTGTTATTCCTGCCTGTGTTATTCCTACCTGTGTTATTCCTGCCTGTGTTATTCCTACCTGTGTTATTCCTGCCTGTGTTATTCCTACCTGTGTTATTCCTACCTGTGTTATTCCTGCCTGTGTTATTCATACCTGTGTTATTGCTACCTGTGTTATTCCTGACTGTGTTATTCCTGCCTGTGTTATTACTGCCTGTGTTATTACTGCCTGTGTTATTACTGCCTGTGTTATTACTGCCTGTGTTATTCCTGCCTGTGTTATTCCTGCCTGTGTTATTCCTGCCTGTGTTATTCCTACCTGTGTTATTACTGCCTGTGTTATTCCTACCTGTGTTATTCCTGCCTGTGTTATTCCTACCTGTGTTATTCCTGCCTGTGTTATTCCTGCCTGTGTTATTCCTGCCTGTGTTATTACTGCCTGTGTTATTCCTGCCTGTGTTATTCCTACCTGTGTTATTCCTGCCTGTGTTATTCCTGCCTGTGTTATTTCCTGCCTGTGTTATTACTGCCTATGTTATTCCTGCCTGTGTTTTTCCTACCTGTGTTATTCCTACCTGTGTTATTCCTACCTGTGTTATTCCTGCCTGTGTTATTCCTACCTGTGTTATTCCTACCTGTGTTATTCCTGCCTGTGTTATTTCTACCTGTGTTATTCCTGCCTGTGTTATTCCTGCCTGTGTTATTCCTGCCTGTGTTATTACTGCCTGTGTTATTCCTACCTGTGTTATTCCTGCCTGTGTTATTCCTACCTGTGTTATTCCTACCTGTGTTATTCCTGCCTGTGTTAATCATACCTATGTTGAGTGTACCTGCGTTAATCTGTATATATTTATGTTGAGTGCACCTGCGTTAATCTGTATATACCTGTGTTGAGTGCACCTGAGTTAATCTGTGTTGAGTGTACCTGCGTTAATCAGTATATACCTGTGTTGAGTGCTCCTGCGTTAATAGGTATATACCTGTGTTGAGTGCACCTGCGTTAATCTGTATATACCTGTGTTGAGTGTACCTGTGTTAATCAGTATATACCTGTGTTGAGTGCACCTGCGTTAATCTGTATATACCTGTGTTGAGTGTACCTGCATTAATCTGTATATACCTGTGTTGAGTGCACCTGCGTTAATCTGTATAAACCTGTGTTGAGTATACCTGTGTTAATCTATATATACCTGTGTTGAGTGTACCTGTGTTAATCTGTATATACCTGTGTTGAGTGTACCTGTGTTAATCTGTATATACCTGTGTTGAGTGTACCTGCGTTAATCTGTATATACCTGTGTTGAGTGTACCTGCGTTAATCTGTATATACCTGTGTTGAGTGTACCTGCGTTAATCTGCATATACCTGTGTTGAGTGTACCTGAGTTAATCTGTGTTGAGTGTACCTGCGTTAATCTGTATATACCTGTGTTGAGTGTACCTGCGTTAATCTGTATATACCTGTGTTAATCTGTATATACCTGTGTTAATCTGTATATACCTGTGTTGAGTGTACCTGAGTTAATCTGTGTTGAGTGTACCTCGTTAATCTGTATATAACCGTGTTAATCTGTATATACCTGTGTTAATCTGTATATACCTGTGTTGAGTGTACCTGTCGTTAATCTGTATTGAGTGTACCTGCATTAATCTGTATATACCTGTGTTGAGTGTACCTGTGTTAATCTGTATATACCTGCGTTAATCTGTATATAACCGTGTTAATCTGTATATACCTGTGTTAATCTGTATATACCTGTGTTGAGTGTACCTGTGTTAATCTGTATATACCTGTGTTGAGTGTACCTGCGTTAATCTGTATATACCTGTGTTGAGTGTACCTGCGTTAATCTGTATATACCTGTGTTGAGTGTACCTGTGTTAATCTGTATATACCTGTGTTGAGTGTACCTGCATTAATCTGTATATACCTGTGTTGAGTGTACCTGTGTTAATCTGTATATACCTGTGTTGAGTGTACCTACGTTAATCTGTATATAACTGTGTTGAGTGTACCTGTGTTAATCTGTATATACCTGTGTTGAGTGTACCTGCATTAATCAGTATATACATGTGTTGAGTGTACCTGTGTTAATCTGTATATACCTGTGTTGAGTGTACCTGTGTTAATCTGTATATACCTGTGTTGAGTGTACCTGTGTTAATCTGCATATGCCTGTGTTGGCTGTACCTGTGTTAATGTGTATATACCTGTTTTGAGTGTACCTGCATTAATCTGTATGTACCTGTGTT